>NC_052518.1:74882581-74961611 GCF_014356525.2 Nilaparvata lugens | reverse complement strand
TTTCTCATTAATTCTAAATTCTCGTATATGTGTGTGATAAACGAAATTTGAATTAGAAATCACAACATTTTTTGAAAAACGTGCTTATTCTACGAAAATTGAAACCCCTTTCTTAGCTGGCGTCTAGGAATAAGAAATATATTGACCGATGAATACAAACAATTTGGATGTAGATTAGGCGATTAGGCCTTGTCTAAAGAATTCAGCTTATAGTCTGTTATACAATAAATGAGCAATTCAATATTCATAACATCTTAGTAGTCATCTTATGAATAGTGTAGTCATTCATCAAATCAGTCTTATCAAGTCATAACTATCATCACTCAGTACAATTGAATAAATTGAGTCATACATTGAAAAAAAACTATTTATAAACTTACAGCACTGAATATCACATTTTCAACAATTTGAGAATTAATTTACGGAATAATAAGCATTTTCATTCAGAATTAGATTTAGTGCCTTTTTTTAATTTATTCAGAGGCCAGTTTCTTCTAATATAAGATAGGGGCAGATTATTGAACATGGAGTACACTAAATAGGGATAAATTAATTTCAAGCTCTTACTCAATCTGACATTAGGAGTTACAATACTCTAGTAGTCCAGATAACAGTAGACCTCACTGAACATCCTTTGCAATGTGGTAACGAGAATCCTTTGCCATCTACTACAAATGCTATCTACTGGAAATAAAGTCATTGTTATAATATCAGGTCTTTTTTAAAATGTTTGCCAATGACCCCACTAAGAAAACTGATCAGGCTGGTTGGAGACTTCCAATCAACCATACGATCACATTACATTACATTACATTACATTACCAGGGCTACCAGACATTGTTTTGCAGTAGTCGTCAATATACTATATCATAATGGAAAAAGTAGGACTTTGATATGAAAGTAATGAACTCACTTCGTTACAAATAAAATCTATTGGTGTTCTAATCTAAATGTTGCACTACTTCAATCCTGTAAAAACGAATACCGATATAATACTTATCCTAAATTAATGGAATCCAAAGTCCCATGGCGCTTATGATAATTTTTAATATTAACTCAGTAAGTTCAGAAAGTTATTGCTCAGTTGAATCAGAGCTACGATTAAAAAGATGATTTGGGAATTATCAAGTGGCACTTTTTGTTTTTCACTGGGATTTTCATTTTGTAACATGTAGAGACGCTTGTCGAACAGCAATCTGTTAAATTTCTATGGGAAAGATTTCATGAGGAAAATGAAGTTTTTCATTGACATTATCATCCGTAACTCGGAATCATGATAAATCTTGGCATCTAAAGCTGCGTTTACACCAAAGTTATTAACAAAATGTTAATAACTCAATCCTCACAGATTATTATAGATTGAACGGCACTTGAAAAACACATATGTTCATCATGTGTATGATAAGTTATGTTCAATCTAATAGAATCTATAGAATCTATAGAATCTATTGGTGTTAACGCAGCTTTACTCTGTGACTGAAGTTAATATTATATTAATTTGAATTTACAATTCGAGACCGCAGCTTGGAAAAAGAAGAGATGATTAGCTCATAATATCGGGGACCGAGCTTCGCTCAGAAATACAAAAGCATAAACAATTTATTACGAAAGAAGGAATTATAATGAAAAACCATTTTGGCCATGTCGTTTTTAAGAAGCGGTGATGAGTAGGTCATTGGTAGGCTTTTTGGCTTTTATATATTCCATTCCATATTCATATTGATTATTCTTTCGGGTTGAAGGTTTAATATATACTTATTAGATATATTGGAATAGTAATATATATATAGTCATGTCTGAGACGTCGCCGAGGAAGGTAGCTAGAGTTGAGCGCTCCGTTATCTGTGTTCAAGCCACAACTTGACTATTGTGTATTATGTTCAATTCGCTTTGTTAAGAGTGCTGTCGGTAGAATTATGCTATTTCTATCGGTCTGTTCCTGTTTGAATCTGTTGTATTGTTTCTCGTCTATTTTAATTTGACAATTTTACTGCGATTTTTTTGCTGAATTCGGTGGTCGTAGTTTTTTTAATTATAAACATGTCTTCTAACTGTGTTGAATGTAAATCGAAATGTGCCGCACGTTCATCGATTTCTTGTAGTGACTGCAGTAGTTTCTGCCATTTGAAATGCGTGAATATGACCAAAGACGAACTGGATTTTATTATAAGTGAAAAACAAATTTGGCGTTGCCCACCGTGTGCTGCATCAAGAAGATCAAGTATGCAGGCTGTGAGTGATGCTGAAAAAGGTAAGGCCAGTATCTCACAGGTTATATTCATGTTAGAGGAAGCAAAGAATGATCGTAAACGTATGGAGAAGGAAATGAACACTTCGTTTGAATTTTTACATAATCTGGTTAAGGAACAAAAAGAAACGTTGGATAAACAGGCTATGAAAATGAGTGAATATATTGCAGTTATTGAAGAACTCAAACAGGAAAAAGTTAATTTGTCAAAGAAGGTGAAAGATTTGGAACTTAAGCTGGACGAGAGCGAGCAATACTCTAGATCTAATAACATAGAGATTCATGGTGTTCCGGAACAAGGAAACGAAGATTTGTATGAGACAGTCGCGGGTGTTTCGGCAGCTCTAGGTCACAAAGTGAGTAGGGAAGCCATAGACGTGTGTCATCGGCTGGGTAAGAGGAGTGATAACGCTGGTCCAGCAATAATAATTGCGCGATTCGTGAGGCGAGAAGATAAACTGAAAATATTGGAAAAAAGGAGAGTCAAACGTGATTTCAGTACTAATGACATTGGTCTCTCTTGTGCTACTGCTCCTGTTTACATCAATGAAAACCTCTGCTATGGACGCCGAAAAGTTTTTGCAGCTGCCCGACTAGCGAAGAAAGAAAAGAACTATGCGTACTTATGGATACGTAACGGGAAAATCCTAATGCGGAAGGAGTCATCATCCCCTGTACGTGAAATTCTATCTATGGAAGACGTTGCCAAACTGTGATGAGGGAGGTCAAGTAAGCTGTTATGTTTAATTGCAAGGTGACGATTTATGTTTTTCATTTTATATATTAATATTCATTAATATGTCAACTGACTAATGAGTTCAATAAGTGATGATTCATTAATATCTTACCAAAATATAGATGACTCTTTTATTTTGATGAATTATTTTCTTTCTAATACGTGCGCAGATGGGCTAATTATCATGAATCAAAATATCAGAAGTCTGAGAGAAAATTTTGATCTTTTTTAATACACCTAAATTCTTTAGATAAATTACCAGAAATTATAATCTTGTCGGAAATATGGATTGAAACAGCAGAACTAGGACGATATATGATTGATGGTTATAATCAGTTTTCTAAATGTAATGAAAACTATAGAGCTGGAGGTGTACTTGTATTTATATCACAAAGATTCTCCGCTATTGAAAATGATGTGACTATGACAACAGCCGATGTGATTAATGTCAAGGTCAATGTAGGTTCAGACGTTGAAATTACCTTTATCGTTCTGTATCGATTACATGCTTACTCAGTTATAGATTTCTTGAGTGAGTTGAATGGTGTTTTTGCGTGCGTAAGAGATAATAATGTTGTTTTTGCCGGCGACATTAATATATGTACTTTGAAACATTCTATTAATACTTTTGAATATCGGTCTTTATTGGCTAGCCATGGTTTCTATGAATTAATCAGCAAGCCAACTCGTGTTTTTGGAAATAGTAGCAGTTGTTTAGATCATATTAACGTAAGATCTAAACACGACGTTTTTTTGTTTGATTCAGATGTTGTGTCCTCTGGTCGTAGTGATCATGATATTTCCATTTGTAGTATTAAGCTGAAAGATCATTCAACTGATAAACTTAATAATCATTCTGTAAATAACAAAATTAATAGAAAGAGATTAAATTATGAACTGTTAAAAAATAATCTTAGATCGGTGGACTGGTCGTCAGTTTATTCCGAGGGTGATGTAAATAAAGCGTTTAATATTTTTCTTGATGTTCTAAACGATAATATTGATAAAGCTACTGAATTGTTGGAATGCAAAAATAATTACAAGCACACCATTCTGAAACCATGGATGACACAGTCGCTGTGTGAAAGGCAAAGATATAGGAATAAAATGTATAAAAAAGTTAAGAAACGAATAGGTGATTCAAGATTTCAGAATTATTTTAAACGCTATTGTGATCGATTAAAAAGAGATATGGATTATAGAAAAGAGCAATATTACATGAATTTATTTAGTGTAAATAAAAATGATATAAAGAAACAATGGAAGACTATAAATGAGATATTAGGAAAAAAGTCAAAAAATAATAAAATTATAAAGATCAAAGCAGGGGTAAACCCTAGTGTCATTTTGGAAGATGAAAATAAGATTGCAGAGGAATTTAATAGCTTTTTTGTTAGTGTTAGTGATCAGCTGAAACTTAAATTAGATCCGCCAGATGATGAGATAAATAAAGAGTATAGGACTTTATTCAAATTGAAACGAGTGATGAATTCTTTCTATTTCTTTGAGACTACTGTTTCGGAAGTAGAAATGATTATAAATTCATTGGACTCGAAAAAATCTTCTGGGTTTGACAGAATATCTGCTTCTATTATTAAAGAGATTAGTAGTATAATTTCTCCAATACTTTCGTATTTGATTAATTTTAGTTTTATCAATGGCATTTTTCCGGAATCACTAAAAGTTGCTGTTGTGATTCCTCTTTTTAAAAAAGGTGACATTTGTGATTTGAACAATTATAGACCGATATCATTACTTAGTGTTTTTGCAAAAATCTTTGAAAAGGCTATTAAAAAACGATGTATTGATTTCTTAAAAATAAATGGTTTTTTCTCTGAAAAGCAATTTGGTTTTTTGGAAGGAAAATCCACAGAAGATGCGTTATTGAATTTCTGTGCAGATTTATATCAGGGCTTTAATAATAAATTGAGCGTGGGTGGTCTTTTTATAGATATAACCAAAGCTTTTGACACTGTGGATCACAGTTTGTTACTGAATGTAATGTGGTTTGCGGGCTTCAGGGGTTTTGCTTGGAATTTTTTTAAAAGCTATTTGAATAACAGAGTCCAATGTGTTAAAATTAATAATGATGTATTTAGCTCCTTCAAACCAATAATCTGTGGTGTTCCGCAAGGATCGGTCCTTGGACCTATTCTTTTTTTGATATTTATTAATAGTCTTAGTAGTGGACCCTTTAGAGGATCACTTACTAGTTTTGCGGATGATACTGCTTTATGTTACAACTCAAAATCTGCTTTGGAATTGCAGAAGGATGTTCAGTATGATCTTCAGTTATTAAAATTGTGGTTTTCTTTCAATAAATTATCCCTTAGTAATAAAACTAAGTTTATTCATTTCTCTTTAAAGGATAAAATTTCTTGTATCAAACCTTTGTATTATAAATGTAATATTTGTTTAAAGTCTGATATTGCAATTTTATATGATTTGAATTGTCATAGTTGTATGCTTATTGAGCAAGTTGATAAAATCAAATATTTAGGCCTTTTTATTGATAAAAATTGTAATTGGAATGAGCATATTAACTCTATTAATAAATATATGTTATCTGCTATAAGAACATTCTACTACTTAAAGAATATTTGCCATGTACATGTATTAAGGTTGATCTATTTTTCCATTATTGAAAGTAAGCTACAATATGGGATCACTTGTTGGGGAGGTATTTATTTCACAAATATCAATACACTTTTAGTTGCACAAAAGAAAATTATCAGAATAATGGCGCGTGTACCTAGAACGGAACATGCAATGGTTTTTTTTAAACAATTTCATTTTTTGCCATTAAGATATTTATATGTCTTTAGAGTTTTAAGAATATTTTTCATTAGAGGAGGAAATGTTCAAAGTAATGCTAGAGTTTACTCTAGTCGTTTGAGATTTCAAAATAAGGTCATTCTGTTGAAGGCTAATGTTGAAGGTTTTCGTAGGTTTTTTACTTTTTGTGCTTTAAAGTTTTATAATTATCTACCTTTCCATGTGTCCTCAAGTTTAAATTTAAGAATTTTTCTCAAGGAATTGAAATCTTGGTTGTTTTCACTAGAAGATGTTGAGTTTCTGTTTAGATAGTATAGTTACTTTTATATTGTATTTTTGATATTATCATATTGCAGTGTATGATACATTCATGAAGGGACAGTTTATCTCTTAGTACTCTTCAACATATTTTTTTTCTCTTTATTATAAACATTTATCAAGTTTTTATATAATTTTAGCTAGGCTCTAAGCTACTCTTTCTTTATTTTCAGTGTGATGGTGCCTCAACACGTTTTTTCAAATGAGGTTACCTAACCACTTTATATTATTGTTTTGTAATGTTTTGTGTATTATTTATTATTGTAAATTGTAAAGTGTGTCAATAAATGAACTTGAACTTGAAGTTATCTTGGAGTTTGGTAGAAATATATTACATTTGCATAGAACTCAATTTATTTATTTAAGTTATCTTCATAATTCTATCTATCTTCTATCTAATTCTAATAGGTTACCAACCCATCCCTATCTTATATGATAAACCTTCAATCATAAACATATACCTGCATGATTAAAAAACAGCAGACATTCAATTTACTAGAACAAATAATGGATTGCCTTCAAGTTCTGATGTAGGCAACACGCCTAACTTCTTCCTACATTCGCTACCTTGTCTCTATGACACTGACCTTGCTTCTGTGAAACACCTTGTTTCAGTGAGAACTTGCTTCTGTGAGACTGCCATTTATAGCGCTACTACTTTGGACGGAGACCTTGTCTCTATGAAACTGCTTGTCTCTGTGGGAACTTGTTCCTGTGAGACTGCCATTTATAGGAATACTTGCTCCTGTGAAACTTGTCTCTGTGACACTAATATCGTTCAAAAACACTACTTGTCTCTGTGAGAACTTGTCTCTGTGAAGCATCCCCAAAGCCATCAACACATATGCATCCAGTGCCCGTGCTAACATAGGCTACACATTTCGTGTTATCAAATGGACTGAGACCTCTTGAGGACCTCATGAGATCTACAAGAGTTCTGCTCACTAAGTTTAGAGCACACCACCCCAAAGCCTGCATGGAGAGACTCCATCGATAGCAGACGTTAAATCAGTTAACATAAAATAAACCTTGAAGTGAAATTTCAAACATGCACCCTAATCCCTTCCAGCATATTATTGCCATTCCAAAGAAAAAACCTACCCTATTACCTTTGAAATATTAATAAACATAATCAATCTGTTCCCCAGCCTAACCTCGACACCATCCCTTTCCAGAATATCATTGCCATTGAAAAGTAAAATTACCATAAATGCTAAAAAGCATAAATTGCCATTTAAATGCTATTGTTTCTTTTGTTGATCAATGAACTGCCTCTCCAGTTGAAGAAAGCTGATAAATGTTTGAACTTTGCTGATGATATGAAACTCTACATGGAGATTACTAACTCTAATGACTGTAATTTGTTGCAGCAAGATCTTGACAGATAGGTTAGATGGTTTTTGATCAATGGACTTGACTTAAATGTTAAAAGGTGCAAGAGTATCTCTTTCTCTAGAAAGACTAGAAGGTGAAGTTTTATTATGAAGTAGATGATATAAATCTGGAAAGAGATGATACATGTAAGGAATTGGGTGTAATATTTGATAGCTTTCTCAGGTTCTGAATGCACATAGACTATAGCATAGCTAGAGCCAATAAAATGCTAAGATTCGTTATGAGGAATACAGCTAACTTCAATAACCTTGATGCAATATGTAGCCTACTGTTTAAGTGTCACTGGTCCGGATTGTGTTGGAATATTGCTCTGTGATTTGGAACCCTTCTACTGATTTGTGAACTCATGGTTTTGAGGTAGTTCAGAACAAGATTTTGAGGTTTCTCTATTACAAGCGCTTCGGCCAATCCTGTCATTTGGGTTTTCCTAAATACCTTTTGAGAGGGACCTTTATTTTGTATCATTGAGATTACGAGAGTGAGAGAGACTCATTGATTTTCGTTCATGGTCTGTTAAGGGATCGATTTTCTTCTCCTTTGCTGCTCTCATTGATCGGGTTGCATGTTCCTGCATTCAATTCCAGAAATCATCTCATTTTTTATATTATCAGGAGTAGAACGGTCAGTGTCTACAATGCTCCCCTGTTTAGGTCTCTTTGATTATACAATAGAATTAATAATTTATTGGATGTTTTGATTCAGTGCGTTCAGGCGGGACTTGAATAAGATTTATGTTAAGATTTAAGATTTACTGGATGGCCACAGTGGAATTATTTTTGGGAACTCTTTTAGTAATATTCTTGCTTCATAGTCCTTATTCTTTCAGTTTATAATCTTGATATTTCCAGTTTAATCACTCTTATTCCTACAATAGGTTCATGCCAACAGTTGCCCTACTAATATAATTGCTTGATTATCTTTACATAATATATAAGAGTGTAGAAAGTATCGTTGAAACACCAATCCTGGACTTTGACCCGACTTGACTAAATCTCAACAGACAAAAAATTACCTCAATAATTCTCAACCCTGCGAGAGAATATTAGTGCTGTAAAATAGACTTTCAAACAATTTCGGAAGCTCCCTTACGCTTGATACTTGTTGCTTCACCCAATTGTATCTGCTGTTGCGCGTTCTCACCCTTTTTGAATGAAAGGATGATACAAAGCTTACAATTCCAACTGCGTATCACATTGCACAGGTGCTTCCTGTCCATTTGTGTCATTATTACTACTGATCAAAGAACTGCATAATAGTGGTGTCTTATCTTGACCGTTATCGTCGAGCTTAGCTGTGATTCTTATCAGAACTCAAATGTCAATAGTGCCGAAGACAATACTAGCCTATTTTCGTCAAATATAATACCGTACTATCTGATAGCCTACCTGCTGTATATCTGTGATTAAAAAAAAAAAATAATATGTCAGTCACTACTTACAAATCTCCAAGAAATACCATAGGCATATATCATGAAAAACAATGTTATAGAAGAAGCCATCCTCTAATCAACGGCGATATAGTGTGGAGATGTATTCATAAGGGCTGTTCAGGTACAATTTACGACTGATTCAACTTTAGGAAAAATAAAAATTTCTACTGTGAAGCATGTCAATCATCCGATACCTCTTACTCTAACGAATATTATGAATAATGATAAGAACTATGGCAAAGGAAATGAGAAAATTGAGAAAGTTAAGAGCACGGCTACCCTTCAAAGATTGTCACTCGACTCAAGAATAATTAATAACCGGAAAGTTCAAGTATGTAGCACAGGATGTCAAACAGATGATTTAATATTGAAGGAGAAAGATGAATTAGTCACTCGTGTTGATGAGCTGCTAATTCACCGGAACGCACTTATTCAAGAGATACAGAATCTTAAAGATGATCAACCGAGTGTTTCACAAAGCAAGCAATCGGAAAAAGATAACTTTTCTGAGAACTCTGCGTTAAAGAAGATAGCGGACCTAAAAGAGGAAATACGGAAGCAAGATGTTATTATCAAGGAAATCAATGAACTTAATGACTCTATAACCAACAAATGCGAATCTCTGCAACTCCAAGTAAAAATGCTCACAAAAATCACCTCTAAGAATCGCTCAACCTCTTTCAATCCAACTAGATTAGCTTCGACTCCAACCGACCAAGTGAACTCACTCTCAACCAATACACATGTTCCCTATAGGAAAATCCACTTCTATGGTGATAGTCATAGCAGAGATCTCGCTATTATAACCAATAATCGTCTTACTGGAACTGAAGTATTTGGAATCTGCAAAGCCAACGCCGGCTTACTGGACATTGTGAACTGCGGCTCTATTGGAAACGGTTTGGGGAAGGAAGACTGCTGGGGAAGGAGTCGATACTATCTACAAACACCTAGAACATGAGCTTTCAAATCTCAATCATACTAACGTTGTCTTTGTAAGCATTCCTTTGCGACGTGATATACCACTTTCTCACACATTCTACAAAAATATTGAAGCGGCTAATGCATATATTTCCGAAGTGGCAATTGGATTAAGTCACGTTGAATTCTTCGACATAAATGAAATCATGCACCGTATACATTTTACGAAACACGGATTCCACTTGAACAGTAGAGGGAAACAGATGCTTGTCTCATCACTGATGGAGAGACTTCTCTCAAGATCAACTTCATGGCGGAGGCCACCAGTAATACACCACTTTGAAGCTCCTAGCAGAATCAATACTACCCCTACATCTCAGTGTGCAGCCACAAATAATGCGACAGTTGAAGAAGAGAGGATGAATCGCGACTTGGTTGCTGTTGTTCTCGATAGTGCAGAGTGCCGGGATACGAGAGAGAGTGAATCTTTACAATTGGACACAAACTATCAGTCATCTGCTGAGCTCATTCATACCGGTGGTGATGATAATGACTCTAGTGTTGTTTTTGTGAATGGGAACAATTTTTTAGAAGCAAGAGAGATGTAACTCATTCAGATTCACATACCAATAATAATAGTCATAACAATAGCAATAATAATGAAAACGATGGTAATAATAGTGTTAATGATATCAATAACGATGATAGTAAAAATAATGATAATAATAATGATGAAGGTAAAAGTAATTATAATAATGATGAAAATAATAATAATAATAATAGTAATAATAATGATAATGATAGCAGTAATAATAATAATAATAATAATAATGGTAGTGATTATCATAGGTATGATAATAATGATGATGCCAATAATAATAGTACTAATAATATGCTCAATTCTCAGGATATGATAGAGGTTTCATTCAGTGTATTTCACTGGAATACTCAAGGTATCATACAGAATAACAAGCTAGACGAGATTAATTTGTTCATTGCCAGTTTGCAAAAAAAAGCCTACCATTATTTGTTTAACTGAGCACTGGGTAGGAGAAAACAACCTCTTCCTTCTACATAGATTTCACGAATATAACCTAAGTTCGTACAATTTCAGACAACAAAAAATAAGAGGTGGGTCGTGTATCCTATCGATAGATAGTCTATCTTGTGAATCTATACCTGATTTTCAGAATTTTTAGATTGAACAGTACTTTGAGTGCTGCGGAGTTAAAATTAACGAGCATTTTAATCTAATTGTAATTTGCATATATAGATCTCCTAACAATTCCAGGCATTCTTTGAACATATTTTTTGAAAGATTGAATAATTTGTTAGAATTCTGTTTCAAAAAGTATTCCAAATTCAAAAGACTTCTCTCAGGTGACTTCAATATAGATATAATGAAGGAATCAATAGCACGATCCAGATTCCTAGATTTATTACAATCTTATAACTTGTTCCTGCACTACACAGATGATCCGACTAGACTTACACCGGGCTCTAGAACATGTATCGACAACGTAGCTTCCGATTTTTTCCAACGACAGTGTAATAAGTACAATCATTGACAATGATTTATCTGATCACACAGCACAACTGGTTGACATTCCAAATAAACTGCTTACTTCTTGCAACCGAAACAGATCAAATACAAATAAAAAAAGAGAAACCTTTAAAACAATAAGAATATTTTCGAAAAATAATATTAATCTCTTCAACACCATTCTATCAAGTGAGAGCTGGGAATCGCTTTTTGAATTGAGTGATACTATCTCCGACCCTAATATTTAGGCTATCTAAGGCTATCTAGCAAACTGGACAAATGAAATATTCACTGTACACAATATACTCCCTACCATTCCTTTCACGTATCATCTGAGAGACATTAGTAATGAAATCATTAAAGGTACATTCTATGAATATGAAATGCAAAAAACAAAATATCCTGATGTCTATCTAATTGAGAAAGTACTGAAGAAGAAAGATGGTAAGATGTATGTTAAATGGCTTGGTTTTGATTCAAAATATAATTCATGGGTTGAAGGTGATGATATGATGTAATATAATAAAAAATATGTTCAAATTCAAACAGCATAAATCAAAACTACCATTAATAAACTTCGACAAGTATTTAAATGATAACAAGAAACTTGAGATTTCAAAAAGACACAGTGAACTCTTACAAAACTCTATAAGATATATTGTGTGTGGCCCAAGTAATTCTGGGAAAACAAATACAGTTTTCAATTTATTATTTGCAGAGAATGGGATTAAATTCTTACACTTGAATATATTCACTAAATCACATCAGCAAGATAAGTACCAACTCTTGAAAAAGATTATGCAACAGATACCTGAAATTAAATTTAACTTGTACAAAGATAATGATGAAATTCAACAACCAAATGATATGCCTCAAAATTCAGTTATGATATTTGATGATATTTGTATGGAGAATCAACAAAATATTCGTAACTATTTTAGTATGTGAAGACACAATAAAATTGATTGTTTTTACATTTGTCAAACTTACTCTAGTATTCCCAAACAATTGATTAGGGATAATTGTAATCTAGTTGTTGCTTTCAAGCAGGATAATCGTAACCTACAACATATATATCATGATCATGTATACCCTGATATGAGTAAGGTGAATTCAGTGCATTATGTGCTCAAGCATGGAGAAATAATAATAATGAATTTCTAGTTATTAATAAAGAATGTGACACACACAATGGTCGGTACAGACTTGGTTTTGATAGATTTGTTATAATATAAAAATGCATAAAAAAGATTTGGAAGAGTGGAGTGTGCTACAAAAAAAAATTAAAAAACCACGTGACTCAATTCGTAGAAAACATCGTGAATTATCACATAATGTAGTCAGTGAAGAAGAACACTTTCAAAAACAATTCAAACCAATTACAGAATCATTGAAGCAATTACAACATCAACCCATTGAAAGAAAAATTAAAATAGAAAAGAAGGAACAACAAGAGCAAGAAGGAGGGGAAAAACAAGAACAAGAAGAAGAAGAAGAAGAAGAAGAAGAAGAAGAAGAAGAAGAAGAAGAAGAAGAAGAAGAAGAAGAAGATGCAGAAGAAGGATCTATAACTACCGGTGCTGATGATGATAAAAGTGGAATTAGAGGAATATTCAATTCAACAATTCAAAGATTAACATCGAATGCCCGTAGAGCTAGCATTTCTAGTTACATAGATAATTTCATGCGAGCAACAAAAAGAGGAAATCTGTATGGAGTTCACTATAATCATGATATTAATGAGTGGCAAATTGGTAATAAAGTTGTAAAATTTTATGATAAAGAAATCCTCATTGATAACAGCAAATCATTCATGCTTACACATGGGTTATTGGAATTATTATTCAAAGCAGTACCTGATAAACATATTTACAAGAGAACTGATTTGCAAACCTATAAAAATATACTTCAAATAACATCAGTTCATCTTGATAGTTTGGGTCGAGTTAAGAGAAATACCAGTTACAAATATGTTAATATTATTATATTATTATTATATAATAATATTATTATATTATTATATGAATTTTTCATCAAACCATGCTCTAAAGAACCAGGGTTGTGCTGTTTCAGCAGCATACTTTTCATACTTTGATAATAATTGTGAATCTGACATTGCTTTGAATTGTTCATTATCATTAAGATCAATTTCTGGGATATTATGAGCAACTAATGGGATGAATTGTATAATCCTTATAAAATTCTGAATCAAATTTCTAATTTCAACATTAATATTATTATTCTTCTTATTATTATGTAAATATCGACCAAATTTATCAATAGACATTATATTAGAGTATATTTTTCTATAATACTAAATTACCACCAATAATTATTCCAATTTCACGCAACTCTTCTATGATACTCATAATCTCTGCATCATGTCCAGTGTGCCCAGCTATTTTTGAATTTACCAATAGATTCAATCTTTCACATAACTCGTTTGGGTTATCCCAATAAACATATTGCTTTTTCATTTTTTTTCTTGGTACTACAATTTGCATATCTTCTTGTTCTAAACTACTATCACCAGCACCTCTACCTCGAGTAACTCCTTTTTTAGGTGGGAATAATTTCTTAATAATATTAACATATTTGTAACTGGTATTTCTCTTAACTCGACCCAAACTATCAAGATTAACTGATGTTATTTGAAGTATATTTTTATAGGTTTGCAAATCAGTTCTCTTGTAAATATGTTTATCAGGTACTGCTTTGAATAATAATTCCAATAACCCATGTGTAAGCATGAATGATTTGCTGTTATCAATGAGGATTTCTTTATCATAAAATTTTACAACTTTATTACCAATTTGCCACTCATTAATATCAGGATTATAGTGAACTCCATACAGATTTCCTCTTTTTGTTGCTCGCATGAAATTATCTATGTAACTAGAAATGCTAGCTCTACGGGCATTCGATGTTAATCTTTGAATTGTTGAATTGAATATTCCTCTAATTCCACTTTTATCATCATCAGCACCGGTAGTTATAGATCCTTCTTCTGCTTCTTCTTCTTCTTCTTCTTCTTCTTCTTCTTCTTCTTCTTCTTCTTCTTCTTCTTCTTCTTCTTCTTCTTCTTCTTCTTCTTCTTCTTCTTCTCTTCTTCTTCTTCTTCTTCTTCTTCTTCTTCTTCTTCTTGTTCTTGTTTTTCCCCTCCTTCTTACTCTTGTTCTTCCTTCTTTTCTATTTTAATTTTTCTTTCAATGGGTTGATGTTGTAATTGCTTCAATGATTCTGTAATTGGTTTGAATTGTTTTTGAAAGTGTTCTTCTTCACTGACTACATTATGTGATAATTCACGATGTTTTCTACGAATTGAGTCACATGGTTTTTTAATTTTTTTTGTAGCACACTCCACTCTTCCAAATCTTTTTTATGCATTTTTATATTATAACAAATCTATCAAAACCAAGTCTGTACTGACCATTGTGTGTGTCACATTCTTTATTAATAACTAGAAATTCATTATTATTATTTCTCCATGCTTGAGCACATAATGCACTGAATTCACCCTTACTCATATCAGGGTATACATGATCATGATATATATGTTGTAGGTTACGATTATCCTGCTTGAAAGCAACAACTAGATTACAATTATCCCTAATCAATTGTTTGGGAATACTAGAGTAAGTTTGAAAAATGTAAAAACAATCAATTTTATTGTGTCTTCCCATACTAAAATAGTTACGAATATTTTGTTGATTCTCCATACAAATATCATCAAATATCATAACTGAATTTTGAGGCATATCATTTGGTTGTTGAATTTCATCATTATCTTTGTACAAGTTAAATTTAATTTCAGGTATCTGTTGCATAATCTTTTTCAAGAGTTGGTACTTATCTTGCTGATGTGATTTAGTGAATATATTCAAGTGTAAGAATTTAATCCCATTCTCTGCAAATAATAAATTGAAAACTGTATTTGTTTTCCCAGAATTACTTGGGCCACACACAATACATCTTATAGAGTTTTGTAAGAGTTCACTGTGTCTTTTTGAAATCTTAAGTTTCTTGTTATCATTTAAATACTTGTCAAAGTTTATTAATGGTAGTTTTGATTTATGCTGTTTGAATTTGAACATATTTTTTATTATATTACATCATATCATCACCTTCAACCCATGAATTATATTTTGAATCAAAACCAAGCCATTTAACATACATCTTACCATCTTTCTTCTTCAGTACTTTCTCAATTAGATAGACATCAGGATATTTTGTTTTTTGCATTTCATATTCATAGAATGTACCTTTAATGATTTCATTACTAATGTCTCTCAGACGATACGTGAAAGGAATGGTAGGGAGTATATTGTGTACAGTGAATATTTCATTTGTCCAGTTTGCTAGATAGCCTTTATCAAATATTCTTTTGTAGCGACTAATTCGTACTTTATCGCCAATCTTATACTTTGGTTTCATCTGTTTGAATGTTTTACGCATGCTAGCTTTCTCTATATTCATCAGCACATATTTCTCATTTTTCCTATTCACCTCAACAGGTTTCATACGAATTGTTCTGTGGACACTGTTATTGTAATTAGTTATTAGTTTAGGTAGTAGTTCCAGCCATTTATGATTACCCTGTATTGTGAATTCACGGAACATATTCTCTTTGAGAGTTCGATTGAAGCGCTCACAAATTGCTGCTTTTTTATCACTATATGTACTGTAATGATTGATTTTATGAGTTTTGAATAGATTCTGAACAGCTGCGTTGTAGAATTCTTTACCTGCATCAGTTTGGAAATTAACTATTTTGTGCTTCTCAAGTATTGGCTTCAATGCTGCTGCCACCTCATTTCCAGTTTTAGTTTTCATTGGTATTGCAAATGCAAATTTACTGAAACAGTTGATTACAGTTAGTATGTACCTAAAGTTTTTATTAAATGTGCTGTAAGCTTAGTTGGACATGTCAACAATATCAGCTTGATATAAATCTGTTAGACCTTTTATCTCAGTGCGACGTGTTAGGAAACTACGTCTGACTCTACCATGCAGCTCATGTGCAAGTTTCTTTCTTGTTGACATTATTTTTTAATTGATTATACATTTTTGTTCGATGGCTTTCTGTTAGTATACTCTCTACAATTCTACCAATTCTATCAATTCTATCTTGAAAACGTAATCGATCCATGCAAGATTGTTGCCAGATTGTCCCATCCCTGGATCGTTTCATTGCATAGTTATAGGTGTGTAAAATATTCATTGAAACCAATCTATTTTCAGGAGCAAATCTAACTTTTTTCATGTGTTTTTTTTATCTCACAATGAAATAGGTTCAAAAACAATTAGGAGATTATTTTGTAGGTTTGAGAGTTCAATTTGTTATATTCCTCAAACATTGTTTTAGATTGCAATTTAACCTATATAAATAGATGTATAACAACTTTATTCCCATTTCAGTACCAGATTTACAATGGACCACAAGCCACAAGCCAGATTGCTTTCCTCTCTATATAAAAAAATGGTGACAAGTATTAATGGTAATGTTATCTTATATAAATGGACAGAATTCTTGACTACTGATATTAAGATACTATTTGAACAATTTAGACCAACTATTCTGGAAATAATGCTTTCAAAATCGAAAAAATTTAATGGGAATGTTAAATGGTTTGTTAGTTTACATGTGAAATTAAGAAAAATTGTAACTGATGTTGTTCAATTGGAAATCACACCTACATTTCATGGAAAATCAAGATCAATTATCAATATTCATAATAATGTCAATGAATTTCATAAGCAATGGGAGGAGGCTGAAAATATAATAAATGAGAAGTTTGATAAATTCATTCAAAATGGTAGTGGGTGGGTAATTGATGAGTTTCAAAGATTTGATTTGAATATAGTGAAATATTCACCCATACATGGAACAGGTTCATATGTCTTGACACCCAAAAGAATAGCAGTTAAAAGAGTCATTTTAAATATCAGGAATGAAGATGATTTAGGTTTTGTCTGGTCTGTTCTAGCTTATTTTCATAATAATAGAACACATAATAGAGTTAGCGACTTGAAAAAATTATTAAATCTAATTAATATCAATGATCTAAATTTCCCACTTATTTTGGAAGATATTTCAAAATTCGAAAAACAAAACCCAACTATATCTATAAATGTTGTTGGATATGAAAATGAAATTGTCTATCCATTACTTACATCAGAAAATCAACATAGAGAGCATAAAATTACGCTTTTACTTTTCGAATCAAATGGTAAGAAACACTATACTCTGGTGAGGAATTTGTTTAGACTTTGTTCCTTAAATTCAAGTGAATCATCATTCATTCCTATACCGAAGTTCATAACAGATAAGAAAGCTATAGTGAATGTGAAAAGTGATGATAGTCTTTCATTTATTTGGTCTGTCTTAGCTTTCTTCCATAATAAGAGGACTAATAGAGTTGGAGACTTGAAAAAAATATTGAATCTAATCAATATCAATGATCTAAATTTCCCACTTAGTCTGGAAGATATTTCAAAATTCGAAAAACAAAACCCAACTATATGTATAAATGTTATTGCTCATGAAAATCATACCTTCTATCCATTACTTATATCAAAAAATAAAGATCGACAGCACAAGATTACACTATTATTATTATCAAGTAAAGATAAAAAATATTATACACTTGTAAAAAATCTATCAAGATTATTGTCCAATTACACTAAACATGGACATGAAGTAGAAATATGTCCACACTGTTTTCATCGATTTACTAGAAAAAATGCCCTACAAAAATTGAACAATCATATTGAATCATGCTCTCTGGAGAAAACTCAGAGAGTAGAAATGCCACAAAAAGGACATGAAATTTTAACATTCAAAAATTTCTCCTATACACTTAGAGTTCCCTATATCATTTATGCAGACCTTGAGTGTCTAATCATCAATGGAGAACACATTCCTTGTGGATATGGATATGTTATTGTAAATGAAAGTGGAAATATTCACTGTGGTCCTAAAATTGTAAGAGCAAATTCCCTTACAGAATCTGAAACCTTAATTGAGGAATTTATAGGTGAATTAGATGAACATGGTATTATTCTGAAAGATAAATTAAAACAAAATATCCCCATGACCATTAATTCTGAAGAGAATAGAAAATTCTTAGAGGAAACATTGTGTTGCTTATGTAATAAACGTTTACTGTTTGATAGGGTTAGGCACCACTCACATTCAAATGGGATGTACCTGGGTGCAGCCCACAACAATTGTAATTTAAATGCAGAAAAAGTTGAAAAGATACCAGTAGTGTTTCATAATTTTTCAGGATATGATTCACATTTTATAATACAAGCATTGACTAATTATAAGAAAAAAATAAGCTGTATTGCCAAGACTAGTGAGAAAATTATCTCTATAACATTGAATGATACACTAAGATTTATTGATTCTCTCAATTTCTTGAATTCATCTCTTGAGAAATTGGCTGAGATCAATTCAAAATTTGATCTTCTATCAAAACATTTCTCCTCAAATAAAGCAGACCTATTGAAAACAAAACAATTTTACCCATACGAATATATGAATAGTTTTGAGCGATTCCAAGAAACGAAATTACCTACTATTGATAAATTCTACAGTAGACTAACTGACAGTCAAATCACTGAAACAGAATATCAGCATGCACAGAACATTTGGAAGCATTTCAACATAAAAAATCTTGCTGAATACCATGACCTTTACTTAAAAACAGACATTCTTCTATTAGCAGACATTTTTCAGAATTTTCGAACAAGTTTCATGCATACCTATAATCTAGACCCAGCTCACTTCTTCTCTCTTCTACATTATTCTTGGTTTGCTATGTTGAAAATTACAGGAGTAGAGCTCGAACTCTTGACTGATATTGATATGCACCTATTCTTTGAAAAAAGAATAAGAGGGGGGATAAGTGTCGTTCCTAAGAGATATGCAAAAGCAAACAATAGATATATGAGTAATTTCAACATAAATGAGCCAGAAACATACATAATCTATTGGGATTTTAATAATTTGTATGCCGTGGGTATGTCTGGAAATCTTCCACATTCAAAATTTGAATGGATGAGTGAAAGAGAAATAGAAGAATTTGATCCTCAAAAAATAACTGATTCAAGTTTAGGGTACATGTTTGAAGTGGACCTGGAATACCCCTCTCACCTTCAAAGCACACACAATTGTTTCCCTCTAGCACCCTTGAAAGAAACACCACCTACTGGTAGATATGAGAAACTAATAACAACATTCACAAACAAAGAAAAATATGTAATATATTCTGATAATCTAAAACTCTACTTAGAATTGGGTATGGTGTTGAAAAAAGTACACAGAGGTATAAAATTTGAACAAAGTAGATGGATGAAACCTTTCATTGATATGAATACACAATTAAGGACAGTAGCAGATAATGAATTTGATCGAACCCTTTACAAGTTGATTAATAATAGTTGTTATGGCCACACTCTCATGAATGTTAAAAACCATACAGACTTTGAAATTGTAATGGATGAAGAGAAACTAGACAGAATCATCTCCAAGCCAAGAGTAAAAAATTGGTTTCCATATAATGAGAATGTTACTGGTGTGTGCTTGAATAAAATTAAAGTTGTATTGAACAAACCAATTTTTGTTGGTGCTGTAATATTGGAACACAGCAAATATGTTATGTACGATTTCCATTACAATCAAATCAAGAATATATTCAAAGACAAATGTGAAGTTTTGATGTCTGATACTGATAGTTTTATGTATGTGATACAGACTGAAGATATTTATGAAGATATTAGGAAATATAAACATTTATTTGACACATCAAACTTTCCTAAAAATCACCCATGTTATAATGAGGAGAATAAAAAAGTAATTGGTAAATTCAAAGATGAGAATGGTGGCAGAATTATAACTGAATTTATAGGATTACAAGCCAAAATGTACTCATTTATATTCTCTAACTGTGAAGAAAAGAAGGTGGCCAAGGGTGTTCCAAAGAGTGCTCAAAGAAACCAATTACAATTCAAGTTGTACAAAAAATGTTTGTTTGAAGGTGTTGAGCATACAATAAAATCTGTACATATTGTAAGTAAACTACATATTGTCACAACTGAAAACCAGGAGAAGGTTGCTCTTAGGCCCTATGATGATAAAAGATTCATAAGAAATGATTGTATAAATACATTGGCTTGGGGACATAAAGATATTCAGAACAGTAAGAGGAGGTGTGATGATGAGCATGCTGCTACCAAAAGGGTGAGATCACTATCTAGCTAGGTAGGTAGGTAGGTAGGTAGGTAGGTAGGTAGGTAGGTAGGTAGGTTGGTAGGTAGGTTGGTAGGTAGGTTGGTAGGTAGGTAGGTGTGTATTTGTAAAAAAAATATTTAGAATTATCAATTATTCCTGTATTTCTTCAGTTATAACATTAAAACCTTGTGGAGGCTTGAAATTAATTATTCTCTCCATTAATTTTTATGACAAATTTTCCACTTTGATGCTGTAATTAATTCTCCATTATAAGGTTTTATAATTATTGTAATCTTCTACATTACTTTCCTAACCATACCACTCAATGGTGTGTATTCATACACATTATCATAAAGAATTAGACAGTAGGCAGAGGTTTTATCAGGTATATTTTCATTAGTTTCAAATGTAAGTTTAACATCTAGTGCACCAGATTTCAACAATTCATTTTGACGACTGCAATCTATTACTATTAGTGCAGCCTTTTCAATGAATGTATTATATGATATTGGAGTAAGATTGTTACTGTTAGTATGTGGATAGTAAGCATGTAGGAAGCTACTAAACATATGATAGAGCAAGTGTTTGCTTCCCATTATATTGTCATAGGGGAAGTATTGTGCATTCAAATAGAGACGAACATTGTGTAGTTTACATAGATCAAAACATGACTTGTTTGCACTCAGTTTATTTTTCTTATCAGTTTGAAAGCCTAGAATAATAAATCTAGGCTTCTCCATTTGTGAAGCTGTTTTAACTGTCCATTGATGAGTAGTAGTTTGAGGAAGTGTTGGATACTCATGTATCTGCCATGATCTAAAAGGTAAATTAATTGGTTTATCTGTATGTGATAGGTTCAACAAATCAAGCCGAATGTGGTCAGAAACATGTATATAGGGTTGAAATAAGTAAACTCTTCATTTGTAGAGCTTTAATCAAATAAAATTGAACATGACTTTCTACTAGTAACGGATCAACAACATTTGATATTTATGAATGAATCAATGACAACGAAAACATATGGTTTATCATATCATTCTACCCGGCTAGATTTTCGTGTTATCTTAGGGGCAAGATGACGGAGCGACACAGTGGACTCTTGTCCATCAGGGCGACGAATGTGAGCATACTCTGGGTTTGCCTCAATCAATTCAACTTCTTCTACTGATGAATCTTGCTTTCAATTTCGGTTCATTTTCTTCAGCCAAACTGGTCCTGGGCTCATTAGCCAAGATGGTAGTGACAGTCCATTTGTTGAGGATCTCATGTGTAGGAACATTCGTTCATGAGGGGTGCAATTTGTTGTAGTACACAAAAGAGATCGAATAGAGTGAAGTGCATCAGGCAACACTTCCTCCCATCGATTTGAATCAAGTCCTCGTGATCTTAGAGCTAGTGTTATTGCTTTCCATATAATTCCATTATATCGCTCTACTTGACCATTCCCTCTCGGATTGTAAGGCGTTGATCTACTAGTTGCTATCCCTTTTGAGCCAAGAAAGCTCTTCAACTCAGTTGACATGAAGGATGTTCCTCTGTCTGTGTGAATATAGCTTGGAAGGCCAAACATTGATATTAATGAGACCAGGCAATTTATGACTGTTCTCGCAGTCATGTCTGGACAAGGAAATACAAAAGGGAATCTTGAGTACTCATCAACCATCACCAGTAGGTATTTATTTCTTGTTTTTGATTGTACGGGTCCTTTGAAGTCCATATTAATTCGTTCAAAAGGTTTTGTTGCCTTTATGAGATTTCCTTTTGTCTTCATATACTGTGGTTTTATTTCAGAGCAAATTGCACAATTGGAGCAAATTTTCCTTACATCATCTACAGTATAGGGGAGATTTTTCATTCTGAGCCAGTGGTAGAAACGAGTTACACCAGGGTGACAAAGTTCATCATGGTATTTTGCCAAAGCTGAGTTCAATGTTGAACAACCAGCTGTAATACATATACGAGAGAGTGCATCAGCTGGTGCATTTTCTTTTCCAGGTCTGTAGACTATGTTGAATTTGTATTCAGATAATTCTAGGCGCCACCTTTGTATCTTTTCATTTTTTATTTTTCTATTGTGTTGAGTGCCAAACATGAATGTGACTGATTTTTGGTCAGTGATCAAAGTGAATTGTTTTCGTAGTAAATAGTGTCTCCATTTTCTTATAGACTCCACAATGGCATAGGCTTCTTTCTCAACAGCTGAATGCCTGGTTTCACTTTGGGACAAAGTTCGTGAGAAAAAGGCTACTGGTCGAGAATTTTGTGTTAATGTTGCACCAATTGCAAAATCTGATGCATCTGTCTCAATTATGAATGGTACATTTTCATCAACAAAGAGCAGTACCGCGGAAGCAATTTCATTTTTCAACAATTCCAAAGTTTCCATCTGATCTTGAGATAGAGGGAATTTCTGTATGTGGACAAGGGGGTGAATCTTTTGAGAAAAGTTTTTAATCCATCGGGAGTAATGAGCCAGTAATCCCATGAGTCGTTTCATTTCTTTAGCATTTCTTGGGGGTGGAAAGTTCATGAGTGGTGCAAGGCGTTCTGGGTCAGGTTTAATTTCTCCATGTTTTATCTCATACCCAAGGAACTTCAATGATTTTTTTGAAAATTTACATTTTTCTTCATTTATAGTCAAGCCATACAATTCAATTACTTGTTGAAATTTCTTAAGATTTCTGTCATGTTCTTCTTGATCTGAACCGCAAATGACAACATCATCCAAATAGGCAAAGCAGTCGTTCAAATTCTCTCTTTCTATAAGTCCGTTTATTGTACGTTGGAAGGCAGCTACTCCATTGGTTACTCCGAATGGTATTCGTTTGAACTGATAAAGTTTTCGGCCTACTTCAAAGGCAGTGTAATGTCGTTCATTCTCAAGAATCGGTATTTGATGGTAAGCTGACTTGAAATCTACAGTACTAAAAATGTTGTACTTGGCAATTGTGTTTACAAGATCTTCGATCAATGGGAGAGGGTATGCGTCTAAATTTGTGAATTTATTAATAGTCTGTGAATAGTCTATGACCATTCGTTTCTTCTGTCCATTGGTTACAATGAAAGGCTGGGCACGCCAACTGGACTGGCTTTCCTCAATTATTCCTTCTGTAAGGAGGCGATTGACCTCATTCTTCATGAATTCATAGTCATCTTGTGGGTGTCTTCTGGATCGGGTAGTTATTGGGTGGCAATCGGGAGTCAAGTCATTGAAAAGGGAACATGGTTTTATCATGGCCTCCACCAAGAGGCAATCTTTCAAGGGTGGTGTGGTTGTAGAATTATTATCTATTAAAAGAGACTGTTTATTACCATTGAATGCTAAACTTATTGTAGAGTGATTCATCAAAAAATCGTGACCAAGTATCACATTGCAACAGCATTCTTTTAATACTAAGAGTTTAATATTGTTGTATTCATTTCCTTTGTACACAATATTGCTATAAACACATGCTTTTGTAGCGGTGTTATGTTGAACAGATGCAAATCTTATAAAACAAGAATCTGATGCAGTTTTAAATTTATTTGTTTTTGCAAATTTTTCATCAATAAAACTGGCAACACTTCCAGTATCAATAAGAGCTGGTGTATTTATTCCATTCACCGAAACAATAATTGTAGCTTTAGAAAGATTACTGGCTATACCAGCTGCAGTAATAGTTGATGTAGTTAGTTTTTCTTTGAGTGTTTTACTTTTACACACATGGGAAAAGTGTCCAATTCGGGAACATTTATGACAAGTCTTTCCTATTGCAGGACATTCTTGAGAATTTGAATGTTTTTTATATCCGCAACGTTGGCATTGAACGGATTTCTCTACAATTGCCTGTCGATTTTGGGTTACAGCATTAACATCTGAGAAAGATTCACTCAAGCTTATGTTTTTATTTTCTTCAACAGAGTTTGTATAACAAGTACTTTTAAAGGAGTCGGCATATGTTTTTGCGGATTCAAGAACACGTGCTTGGGAAACGGTTTCTTGTAGACTCAAATCTCCTTGTTGAAAAAGTTTCTCTTTAATTTCA
This sequence comes from Nilaparvata lugens, assembly GCF_014356525.2. Classification (NCBI taxonomy): domain Eukaryota; kingdom Metazoa; phylum Arthropoda; class Insecta; order Hemiptera; family Delphacidae; genus Nilaparvata; species Nilaparvata lugens. The sequence continues at coordinate 74,936,983 of NC_052518.1, read as the reverse complement.
ATAGAACATAACCCTGAAACAAGAGCATCTAATATGCTCGTTTTTGTTTTCTTCGGCTGACACTCTAGTGAAGTTACATGATAAGCTTAATCTTTTTAGTTCAAAATAGTAGTGATCAATGGACTCACCTATTTGTTGTTTTGCATTAGCAAGGCAGTATCATGCATAAATTTCGTTCTTTGGTTTAACGAACATCTCTTCCAACATGGATATAGTTTCTTCATATGAAGTATAGCTTTCCACAATTTCGTATAAAGCAGGTGATAAGGAGTTTACCAATATTTTCATTTTGTCTTTGGTTGTCGTTCCTTCTAAGAAATTTTCGAACGTCTTTTTCCAATGTTTCCACTCTCTCTCTGCCGTAGGCAAATCTGGGTCGATAGATAATTCCTTTGGCTTGAGAAACTTGTCAATATGTGATTCCATCTTATCTTCTTCGTAGTTACGGTTTTCAATCGTTTTTGTCTTTTTCTTTGTCGGCATTTTATTTGATTAAATTGAAATAAGTAAACTCTTCATTTGTAGAGCTTTAATCAAATAAAATTGAACATGACTTTCTACTAGTAACGGATCAACAACATTTGATATTTATGAATGAATCAATGACAACGAAAACATATGGTTTATCATATAAAGGGTACTTTCCATTGTATCTTTGTAATATTTTAACTGTAGCTCCATCAGTGGTAGTCACTGCATCTGCATCTGTTGAAGATCTTAATAGAATAATTTCCTGACGAACATTCAATATAACTTTCTTGTAGTCTTCCATTACACCCAACCACATCTCCAAAGGTATACAAAAACTGAATTTGTCAATTTTATTCCATCCATCCAATTTCCATCCTGCATTCTCCCACACTTTTGTATTGAGTGCTGTTTCACTTAGAAGATTTTTCATTGTAGTTGTAATACCAAGATTACGTGTACGATCAACTTCCACACTACCAAGTTCATATCTGATTTCATCAAATAAATAAGCTACTCCATTATTAATTAGTGAATAATTTTCAGTTTTAGTATCATCTGCTTTCTTAACCTCAACTTGTCCTTCAATTAGAAGGAAACTTTTACTGGGTAGTGTATAGACATCTTGTTGATTCAAATCTATACGTATTTCATCATTGTGGTTGAATGTTTGAGATGCATAAGGAGTGTGTGTATGATATTCAAACTTTGTTATACTCTCATCAAAGTTTGGTTTTTCTGAGACATTGAATATTGTATCAATAGTATTCATATCTTTTGGATGAGACATTATAATCATTTCTACTCTTATTTTTATTATATACAATAAATCCTAATCTTTGTAATAGTTTAACGTTTTTGGGTGTGAGTTTATGTTGATTTATCATTGTATTATTATTATTTCCACTACTTGAGAATATCAACATTATTTTTATATAGTTGGTGATTTTCTTACATGTAAACGAACAGTTATAGTTTCTCCTTGGAAATTGATCAATTCATTATTTTGATCTATTAGTTTCACACGAATGTGATCTATTCGGTTTGTATTGATTGGTAGGTACACTACAGTTTTTGGAGATACAATTATTTTGAAACCTGGTGGTACAGTTGTATAGAACTCATACAGTATGTGACCTTCACTACCATTATCATAAGATCCTTTTGCAATATTACATTCTACTCTGATGCTATTCACACGCATAATGTGAACTGGCTTTGTAGATATGTGCCATTTATTAGCTTCTAGCTTCATGTGTTGGAATCCAAGAATTGGAGCAACACTATCTTTCATACTAATATCAATTTCTCTATCTGCATATAACTCACACTGTAGTGTATTATTATTAGCTTTGATTTTCAGTTGACCACTTGTAAGAGATAATTTATTACGTATATAATCTACTATATCATCCAATTCATATGACCCTACTGGTATTTTCACTTGTTTTCCATTATAGCTAAACTTATCATTGATATTGTTTTCAATATTTGGAATTGTATTGTATGTATATAGATCTATTAGGGCTACTTCATATTTGCTAGATGTTTCCATGTGGTGGGAAAATATCACTTACCAGTGGATTTTGATTTGCTGTTAATGAGAACATATTTTTTATACAACCACAATAAACATAAATGACCACATACTATTGAATTGTCATCGATTTCTTGATACTTCTTATAGTTGTAATGTATTTTTATATCTTTCATATAAGCCATAAATTCAAGTGGAGGACTCAAATTTCCAAAACTATCAAAATAGTCACATGTATTGTTACATTTAATATAACATGTCCAATGACTTCCTGTACTGCTTTCATCATCCAAATTGATTACACCAATTTCTAGATCTTTGAGTGGTATTTCTGGTAGACTATCTCTCATGTAGACACCTCGTAGTGGTAATTCAAGCTTTCTTGCATAATCTATTATTTCAATGTTTGTGAATGGTGTTTTTTTTTAGAATTTTCCTCAATGTCTCTTGTATCCTCTTCTGATTCACCTTCTTCTTTATTGTTTTATTCTTATTCTTTTGCAACCCACACCCTTTGTAGGGTTTCAGAAACAACCCACACCCTTTGTAGGGTCTCAGAAACAACCCACCACCAAATTTAGTCTTGGCATTCAATAAGTTTGTTACCAAGTATGCTTATGAGCACTCTCCAAGGCTAGCATTAGGTGATTTGACTCTTTCCCAAGCCAGGGTAGCTAGTTTCTTATCAGCTTCTGTTCTATTCTGATTAGGATTGCTATAAGCTATATCATGTTCCCGGCATTCATCATCAAGTTTATTTATTCCTTTATCACCTCTCTTCAATCTTTTTTCAAGTTTTGTGCCAGGGCCACAAAAATTGTAGCCAGGGATATGAAGTTCAACAGGTAGTAAGTCAATTGCTTTGTTCAATATAGATCCGATTATTCCAGATCCAGACACAACCTTCTTCCGTTTTATTTTCTTCAACAATGGTATTTTCTTCTTGATCATTTTTATTAGGTACATTTTTTCAACATGTATATATTTATTTATTCATCTATTTATTGATTGATTCATACAGTATCAAATCTTTGTTAATCTCCAATCTCCGATCTCTGCTTGAAGAAATCTGAGATCTCCAATCACTAAAGATGTCATATCTCACCTAATATTCATTATATCTTGATAAATGATATGTTTATCGATTTGTTATTAAATTTACTAAAAAAAGTTATTCCTGTATTTTTTTATAACATCAACAGGTTCTTCATTATTTTTGTAATAAAAAAAAACTAGGTTCACATTTTCATACAAGTGGGGATCATTGGTCACCTTGACCTTGACCTTGAATTTGACCTTGAATTTGACCTTGATCTTGACCTTGAATTTGACTTGAATTCTACTTTTGGTTGTATACCTAGTGGGAAATAATAATGGTATTAGGCCACACCTCTTAGGAAGGGGGAAATTTAATTAGGCCACACCTTTTAGGGGTGTGGGGGAGGGAATTGAATTAGGCCACACCCCCCCTAATAAAAATATTTTCCTCAGTGTTTAATAGAAATTCTTGCTGTAAACATCTCCTCCCTGGTCTATAAATACAGGGCTCATTCCAACAGAGAATTCAGTCAGGGCGTGGTGGTGGTTGAGATAACATCTCTCAACCTTGACCTGACCTTGACCTTGAATTCGACCTTAACCTTGAATTCGACCTTGAATTTGACCTTGACCTTGAATTTGACCTTGAATTCGACCTTGACCTTGAATTCGACCTTGACCTTGAATTCGACCTTGACCTTGACCTTGGTGTTAAATTGATGCTCAATCGGCACAAATACCCTACTGCTATTATGGAATACATGGCACCGCTCTAAAATGGTTCAGCTCATACCTTTATAATAGGCAACAATGTGTGAGAGATAAATTGTCCGCTAAATCTTCTTCATATGCTTTAGTCCCAAATGGAGTCCCTCAAGGATCCATACTAGGACCTTTGCTTTTCCTAGTATATATTAATGATCTGACAAGTGCTGCACCTGATATAAGATGAATTATGTATGCAGATGACACAACTGCTCTGGCAACAAGCCCTGATCACATCACTCTTGCAAGTAAACTGAAAAGTGCACTGTCAGCAATGTCAAAGTGGTTTGAAGCAAACGGTCTATTGTTAAACTATAATAAACGCCATCTTATTCAATTTAGCTCTGCTCGTAATCAAACAGCAGTGAACAGAGTACATCTTCCAATAATTGAAGACAGTGTTAAAGTGTCCTCTTCAACAAAATTCCTGGGACTTATAATAGATCAGAGTTTTACTTGGAAGGAGCATATTCAGGTCCTTGCAAAAAAACTAAATCAAGCTTATTTTGTAATTCCCACCCTCTCTCACTCACTAGACAAAAGCACCCTATTGGCCGTCTACTACGCATAAGTCTACTCATATCTAAGCTATGGAACCATTTTCTGGGGAAATTCTGTTGATAGCGGTAAAATTTTTATAATCCAGAAAAAAATAATAAGAGTCATTTGTGGATCGAGATCAAGAGATTCTTGCAAAGCATTCTTCAAAAACCTAAACATTCTAATGCTACCATCTATTTATATCTATCAATTGTTGGTTTTTGTTAAACAGAATTTAGATAAATTTCAATTTTGCACAGATAATCACAGGTATAATATGCGCAATAGTAGTAGTCTCATTGCTTTTCCAGTACATAGACACACAGCTCTAGAAAAAACTCCATTCTACTCTGGAATACGTTATTTTAATAAATTACCTGCAGCCATCAGAAATCTAGATTCAATAAACAAATTCAAACTAACAGTCAGAAAAATGCTAGTAGAGAAAGCCCTATACTCTGCTGCCGAATTTTAATTTGTGAAAAGGGGCTGTAGAGTGTTACTTAACTTTTTGTGACTTTCATTTCCATGTGAATTTGATGAGATACATCATAGAGTGTATTTATTTATTTTACTTTTAAGAAGTTAGAACTAAGTCTTTTAGATATAATTTTGTTCTAGTATTGACATGTCACCAGTCAAATGAGTGTTACTCAAAAATTGATGTAATGTGACAATAAATAAATGGAAAATGAAAAATGAAAAGTGTTTTCAACTATAAGTTCCATGTATGGAGAGTTTACGATTATTCTGTCTTCTTTGTTTTTTTCTTCAATAATTCAGTCTTAGTTACATACTTCTTTCTTTTTCTTTTATCTGCTACTATAAGTTTCATATTTGCAAGGTTTTCTACTATTTTGTTTGTATCTTGTTTTCAGTTTTTTCCTAAAACCTCAATAGTATATTTGCTATTTAATTTCCATTTTAATGTATTATTTATCAAATTGAATTCAATTTCAATTTATTAAAGCACATAAATCAAGACAAAACAAAATGACAAAGAGATACAAAACAGATAAAATGTTACAAATATGAAGAAAACCATGGGCTTTTCGAGAAAAAAAGAGGAAGATACCTAGCCTACTATGGTTTCCGATGTAATAGGCAGGCAAAGAAGAGAAGAGAGAAGTGATGAGGAAAAAAGGGAAGGGAGAAATGGGGGGAAAAGAAAAAAAGAGGAATAGGTAAGCAAAATAAAGGTAAGCGAGTCCACTGAAAAATGAAAAAGAAAAACTAATGAAGAACAATGCTGGAGCAGATATCTTGAGTCTTATATATCTAAATGGAAGAAGAAATTACTGTATGTCCAGTTTTTTATATCCAGTTTCATTTTTCCGCTGATCTTATTGTCCATGAGAAAGTGATTTGGAATAAGGTTTATTATTTTAGTACTTATGTAAATTAACTGCCTCCTTATACATTCAATATTAGTGTTATAGGTTACATATTTGTAAGCAGTTGCCCTCAGATTATAATAGTTAAGTGTAGAGTTTAATGTGAGAGGAAAATCAGATCTATATTTTATTAAGTATTCAATTAAGGTTTTTATGTATAATTGATGTATAGTCATGACCTCAAAATCAGTAAAAGCCATATCCATTGAATAGAATCTGGGTTTGCTTAATATAGTTTTAATTGTATGATCAATGTGCCTTATGAGGGCAATAACGGGATTTGGTTCCTGTTGCTCTCAAATATGTATATTTTCAAATAGAAAAGTAGATAATTTTCAAAACCTCAACCTCCAAACCTACCCTTTTAACTTTGAAAAATTAATAAACATATTCAATGGCTACATTAATTAACATATTCAATGGCTACATTAATGAACATATTTAATGGCTAAACATGTTCATTTGTTCACTGGTTCATGCTCTCACGGACTTACAGAGTTGAGTGCGCGTGCATTCAAAAACGGAAAATACATCAGAGACAGGAATATGTAAAGAAATTCCTTCTACTTTGTGTGGAAACGGAGTAACTGTTATTTTTCCAAGTAAAATGTAACAAACTGCTCCATCGAATATACTACTCAAACAGATACTACACATGCGCAGTAGATAGTCGTAGTTCTACAGCGAGACACACCAGATCAAATCAAATCAAATTTATTTATTCATTTAAAATACAATGAAATTACATAAAATAAATACATATGAATAGGCTCCCCGCTTGGATGACCAGTCGGTGTGCGGGGAGGAGCCCCATAAAGCAAACAATATTCATTTTATAATAACTATGTATCACATCTAACAATATGGACAAAATAAATTAATCATATACGGTATGTAATTGAAAATTTATAATATGTAAATTATAGTTTAACAAATTATATATATATATATATAATATATATATATATATATATATATATATATATATATATACTTCAAGTGAAATTATGGGTCAATTTTGATAAAAAAAACATCATTTTATTAAGAACTATCCGACAGCAATCAGGGGTTTATTCAGCTAACGTTTATTTAAGCAAATGAGAAAAAAAACTTTAAAGAAAATGAAACATTTGGAAAAAGAGAACAAAAAACGGAAGATATAATTTTTAAAATATAGGGTGAAAGAAGTAGAGCATCTGCCGCTTCAGTCCTGATGGTAAGGAGCCACACACCAACCCTCCGTCCGTAAACAGGACAGTGCAACGCTCACTTGGTGTTAGTTCTGGCAGAATATTTCTGTAAAGCCAGTGGGCTAGGTGAAAAGAATTTGAAAGTTGGATAGAATTACCAAGCCGGGGAAATTGAATATTTATATCTAATCTATTCCTAGTAGGGTAATCATGCTGTATTTCTGTGAAATTGATGCTATTTTTTTTTAATGAAGATAAATAGATTTTTTATAAATAATTTCTTAACATTTGATACAGGGAACTCCTCAAACAGTAAATTAGTGGGGAATCTCTGATTTTTTGAAAGTAAGGCCTTTATCAATGTCCTCTGTGCAACTGCAACAGGCCAGAGAGCATTGGTTGAGGCTCCACCCCAAGCCACAGTGCCGTATTCAAGCAATGACTGGGCGTAAGCAAAATATATGGATCGGCAATGTCTGGGACTTAGCACCTGTCCAAGTTGTCCAAATGCATATGTTAGTTTACGAAGCTTTTGTCTAAGGAACTGAACATGACCTGTTCAACACATCTTGTGGTCTAGAACAATTCCCAAATATTTATATTGATAGAGTCACCTGTTCTATACTTTCACAGATGCAAGTAACTGATTTTGGATCTCCACATGAATGCATTTTAAGCACATTTAGTCCAGGGCGACCACCAAGGTATATTGGAAGGCACTTTGTTTTTCCAATGTTGATAGATAAAACATTGTTATCCATCCAATTTTTAACCTTTGATAAGTCTGATGAAGCATTTTCAAAAACTTCTGTCCATGAACAGCCTGATGTCACAAGAGCTGTGTCATCGGCAAAAAGGAACAGGCGACTGTGCAGCTTTAATTTTGCAATGTTGTTTATATAGATAAGAAAGAGGAGAGGTCCCAAGTTACTCCCCTGTACCACACCATAATCAACATTGTCAGAGTCGCTTTGTATGCCATTCAGACAGACGGTTTGCTTCCTATCCTCAAAATAACTTTTAAACCAGTCAAGAGTTCTATTTCTGAATCCTATTGCTTGGAGTTTAATGGAAAGTTTGTTCTGGTCTATTGAGTCGAACACCTTTGCAAGATCAAGGAATGTAATCATGACCTGCTTTCTTTTGCTACATTGATCTGAGATATGGTTTGTCATATCAAAAAGGGCATTGGTAGTATTTTTGGAACTCATAAAACCGTACTGATTACTTGTGATAATATTATTATTATTCAAATAAGTGCTTACTTGTATTTAAACAGATTTTTTTTAGAATTTTAGCAAGTGAAATAAGAAGGGAAATGGGTCTGAAATTACCAATGACTGATTTTGAGCCAGATTTATGAATTGGAATGACCTTCATAATTTTATTAACATCTGGAAATTTGCCTGTAGTTAGGCTAAGGTTTGTAATATGTTTAATTGGAGAGAGAAGTCCCTGCACATTTTCCATAGATGAAACTATGATTCAATACAAAGCGCATGCGCTCTGAGTAGATTTTTGCCTGCACCTTCTTCTACCAGAATTCCCAGTGTCGCTCTGGGCCGGCTAGACTCAGTCGGCAACTGGGGTGGGCCGCAGCAGGGGACGGGAGTCTTGGTGGGGCATCCGCCAACCACCCTCGTTCGAGTCGGGGGTTGAAACAGGGCCTTGAGTACCTTAGAGAAATGTTTCCCTCTTTTAGGTAAGAGGGGCCGTGCTTTCGCACTGCCAAACAGGGTTGGGCATGGAGTGAGAGGAATAGGAACGCTGCGGTGTCTGCAGTGAAGGAGGTCTCTGTGACACGAATAACGTTCCCAATTGCCACAATGCGTCCTCTTGTGTGTCTTGGAACTATTTACTGAAGTCGGTTACCGGGTCACTATTCTCGGGAAACGGGTGTTTTCCGGGGGTCCGGATTGAACTCGGGGTCGTCGAAAAGGCCTTCCCTAGCCTTTTTCGAGGTCCTCTTACGATTCCGGAGTGAATCGGCAAGCTGCAGGAGCCCACACACCAGGCTTCGCCTCTGTTCACCAAGTCCCTATTCACGGGCACCGGGTGTCTTCCTGGGGTCCGGATCGACCTCAGAGTTGTCGCGAAGGCTTTCCCTAGCCTTTCTTGAGGTCCTCTTGCGATTCTGGGGTGAATCGGCAAGCTGTGGGAGCCCGCGCACTGGACTTCTCTTCAGATCACTAAGTCCTAATCCTCGGGCACCGGGTGTCTTCCTGGGGCCCGGATCGAGTTCGGAGTTCTCGCAAAGGCTTTCCCTAGCCTTTCTCGAGGTCCTCTTGTGATTCCAGAGTGAATCGGCAAGCTGCGGGAGCCCGCGCACCAGACTTCTCTTCTGAGCACTAAGTCCAAGTCATCGGGCTCCGGGTGTCTTCCTGGGGCCCGGATCGATCTCGGAGTTCTCTCAAAGGCTTTCCCTAGCCTTTCTCGAGGTCCTCTTGAGATTCCGGAGTGAATTGGCAAGTTGCGGGAGCCCGCGCACCGGACTTCTCTTCTGAGCACTAAGTCCAAGTCCTCGGGCACCGGGTGTCTTCCTGGGGCCCGGATCGATCTCGGAGTTCTTGCAAAGGCTTTTCCTTGCCTGTCTCGAGGTCCTCTTGCGATTCCGGAGTGAATCAGCAAGCTGCGGGAGCCCGTGCACCGGACTTCTCTGCTAATCACTAAGTCCCAGTCCTCGGGCACCGGGTGTCTTCCCAGAGTCCGGATCGAGCTCGGGGTTGTTGGAAAGGCTTCTCCTAGCCTTTCTCAAGGTCCTCTTGCGATTCGAGGTTCCGACGATGATGTACCAAGATGTAGTCAGGTTTTAACCAAAACCTGGCGTGTCGCTGCTGGTTGTAACAGACAGGTTGATGCCCAAACTCGTTGAAAAAGTCAAACAACACTTGTCAACACAAGTGTGTGTTGAACTGCGGAGATTCCAGTGTCTGAGATTAACCACCTTTAACCTCAGACACAACTCCCGGTCGTCGAAGGATTCGGAGTACACTCAAAGCACGAGTTGTACTACATTGCTAGCTGCGTGCTGCTTCCTTCACTCTCTCTGTCGACCGCTCGCACTGGATACCCAAACTAGACTGACTGCCCACCAGCCTTTTACGAGCCTCCCTCAGTGGCCGAGATGGAGGGGAGTAAGGATGCCCATCACCTCTGAGTGGTAGCCCAGTGGCTAGGCTGCTCGTTGACCTCTGTGATTCCAACAGAGATAACCGAGCGTCTTAAAACAAGCCCTAAACTCAATTCCCCTCATTAGTTATGATTGTGACAGTGCTAGAACAATCCTTCGTCTGTTGCCAGTGGAGGATCATCCTTGGTGTCAACCTTAGGCTTACCATACACGTTTCGATCGGTGTTAAGGCCCGGACTGTTCAGTCCCGGTCTTAGTGCCGGGCCTCAATGGCGGTCTCCCCACTCACGTACCGATCTGCCTTGGGGCCGTTGCATATCCAGTACCTTATCCAGTCACGCGGTAGCTCTATTGGAAGGTTGTTTAGTGCAGATTTGTAAAATATTTTAGTGCAATTTAGTCAAATTTTAGTGCAATACATTCTGTGATAGTAAATTCAGTTCAAGATGACATGTGATCTATTGAATGTGTGCAGTGTCTAAAAGAAAAAACAGAAAGAAGCATGTGGGCGAAGTCATGACTTGAAGGACGAAGTTCACCCACATAAACTTATTGTCAGAGTTGCAATGTCATCCAAAAGATTGGAAAAACTATCTAGGAATGGATGAGCCAACTTATTAAGAATGCAATTATTAAGAATGGTCACCCTGTCAATTTCAAAAGAAGATTCTGTGATGAGGAAAGCAATAATGCGCATGAAAAATTGACAGCAACATAGCATTACTTGGAATGAGAAGAAATTGTTACTAAGAAATCGATTTTTAGAATAATTTTGCTATCCATAACATGTGCAAAACGTGTTGACCGAGTGTAGAAAATATGGCGGATGGTGAAAAATGGGTGTTTTGGCCTTAAGACGAAACAAGATTTCCCCATTCACGTTCAGTTCTGTCTCAAGAGCAATTAAAATTAATCCATCTTGAGGCCGGGCCTCACTGGATTCCAGTGCGGCCGAAATGCGGCCTTGAGACCACTTTTCGTCTTGAGGCGACACCATACATGTTTCGATTGGCCTTAAGACCCGGACTGTTCAGTTCGAGCCTTGAGGCCGATCAAAACGTGTATGGTAGGCCTTAGACCAGTTATAGAATAGACACACTGGGAAGTCTAGATTCTGAAGCCAACATCTACTGCCATCAATATCTCCAAATTGTGACATCATTATCAGATAGAAAACTTTCAGATTGTGTTTATTTCAGAAGGATGTAAATTATTATTCATTAAAATGGTAAACTCCAGCTGCGCTCCTGCTGAAATAGACACAATCTGCTATGGAAAACAATGTAAACAAACTGTCAGTATGTTTGTAAACAAACAAACAGTCTGCCACTGCAGGAATAGGGGTATTTTTGTGAATTAAGTTGATTTCTATGACCAATCATTATACTTATGATATCTATGATGATGATGGTATTGCAAACTTGACTAGAATGAACTATAGACATCAGCTTATATTATATGATCATGTTAGGCCGGTATTAGATAGTAATAACATAGAGATACAATAGTGTAAGTAGTTACCCCATGGTATAGGGCATTTATGTTGCAACTTTTACTGTTTTCAAGCCGATTACTGTTGATTATTGTCAAATTTCACTGTTTTGTTGGGGTGAGAGTGTATAAACGGCACAATATGAGAGACTACCAGCATCATAAAGCTTCACGGGAAAGAATTACATGAACTATGGGCTTGAGATAACAGTAAGAGCTGTGACATAAACGCCCTATACCATGGGATATCTACTTATGCTATTGTTTCTCTATGGTAATAGTATTAGACGGTAACATGAAAAAAGATGAAAATATGATTTTGTACAACTTATTTCATATGATCTGCATATGACAGAAATACTACCGTCTGATACCGGCCTTAGTTTGTTATTTTTTTGACTATCATACTTTGCCTTCTTGTTTTGAACTTAGAGATAATGTAGATAAGTACTGTAAGCTGGTATCAAAGAAACGTCTTAATAAACTAGTTTTTTCGAATTCCCTATTAAAAATAATCCAATTTCTAAAATCATAATTTTGCAGTTATGGTATGGCATTTCAACTTAGTAGAGCACTTGTACGGCTAAGCAGTATTAACACTGTAACTTGGGCTACATTAATTTCACCAAGGCTTCAAGTAAAGCAATTCAAACAGTTAATTTTATGGATGCATAACAACTGTAACTTAATACATATGTTTAAAATTCTCAATAAAAATTCAATGTAGTATTTATTAAATATAACTGATTTGCACCTTGTCTTTCATGCAAGTTTCCATTATATCAATAGGGCCATTCAAATTTTCCGCCACTTCTTGCCTCTCTCTGTCATGGCTGCCCATTATAACTTCTATTATAATTTTTAAATACTATTATAAATACTATTATACTACTATAAATACTATTATAACTTCTTTGTGGCTGCCCCTGTTCGTACAAACCACTCTCGGTCTCAGACAGCACCGTATCGCGCATGCGTTAGTAACGGTTTTTCCCCATTCAATTCAGTCAGTTCTTTGAATGTAACGTTCTTTGTGATGATGGTTACCGAGCACCGTAACTGGAGCCGTCATTCCATTTTGATGATGATTATTATCCAATGATGATTTATCATTAAATTCGATATAACAATCAATATATTATCATCATTTCATTCAATAAAAGAAAGAGTACTTCTCAATAATATAATTAATAAAATATAACTGTTGTTATTTAACTAATGTTGAAAAACACTACAACCAAGTCAGCATAATTATTGTCATTTCAAAGCAAAAACCCCCTAACCTCCCCTTTTATATTTAAAACATCAATAAACATAAATCTTGGTAAAAACCCGTAATCCCTTCCAGCATATTACAATTTCAAAGCAAAATCCTAACCCCCTAACCTATCTTTTCACCTTTGAAATATCAAAAACCATCATCCTTTCTAACATATTGTATTTTTAAAGCAAAAACCTAACCTAGCCTTATGAAACATTAACAAATATAACTTGAAAAACCTAACCCCCAACCCTTTCACATTCAATACTTTCGATTTCAAAGCAAACTCCTAACCCCCTAACCTATCCCTTCACCTTTGAAACAACAAAAAACATAACTCTACCTGGACCCTAGCCCCTACCAGCATATTGCAATTTCAAAGCAAAAACTTAACCTATCCTAATGAAACATTATTAAATACTGTATAAACTGAATAAAACCTAACCCAAACCTATTTTGCCAATTAGTTGAATTTCCACATTGTTGATAATCGATGTGGCAACCTTGCAATGCTTGAAAGAGATAGCGCCATCTGCTTTGTTGAATGATACACAAGGATAGCAACACCATTGCAAATCACACACTGCCATTATAACGTGGACCTCACTTTAGATACTCAAAGAATACTTTTGAATAACTATGTGATAACTGTGACCGTTGCTGGCCGTTACTCTGTATCTGAGACAAAGAGAAGTTGCTCAATTAGTAACAGGAATAGCGGCCACTCAGCCACTCTATGGTTTACTATATTTTAGCTCGTTGGTATGAATATACAATAGGCCCTGTCTATTCTATAACAACTGGTCTAAGGTGTCAACCTTAGACCAGTTATAGAATAGACACGGCCCATTGTATATTCATACTGAAAGTCGATGAAGCCAAAATCTACTGCCAAATCCACCCATCTTGACGTCACAACAGTGACGTCACGCATCGTATAGAAATTATAGAAAACTTTTTTGAGTTTGTTGTGTAAGTGTTTGTGGTGTTTAACTTACATTGTTGTTAAACATATCTTGTTTTCCATTACAGATTGTTATTTATTTATGTAATAATTATTTATAAAAATGGTAATCTCCTGCGCAGCATATAATTTCACTGAAATTTTTAGGAAAAAAAGTGGAATATCTTTCCATGCTTAAGTTGAAATTTATACACATAAATATTGTAAGTTCTAACTGTAATATTATCCTTGGTTATGATGTAAGTAAACTCACTGCAGCATGACAATAAATTAGTTTTGTAGGCTACCATACCTTATTATTTTCAAAACACATTATAACTTTGAAGCCGATATCACATAACACAATTATAACTATAGTGAGGTCCACGTTATAATGGCAGTGGATGAAGATAGAAGAATAGCGATGCCGATTATCTTCATTACTTAATTTTATTTCTTCACTGTCAAAAACATAATTGGAATGGTTGTGGACCAAGAAAAGGATAGTACCACCGGCTTTGTCGAATGTTAGACAAGGATAGCAAAGCCAAAGTTGATCAAAAGTTGATCGTCATTATAACGTGGACCTCACTATAGCGCGTTCTTGCCCGTAGCTAGAAATGGTAGGGAGGAAAGGTAGCTACACCATGAATCTGAAATAGACACAATCTGAAAGTTTTCCATACGATGCGTGACGTCACTGTTGTGACGTCAAGATGGGTGGATTTGGCAGTAGATGTTGGCTTCAGAGGCTAGACTTCCCAGCGTGTCTATTCTATAACTGGTCTAAGGTGTTAACAGTCAAATCTATTATGTTGATGTTTATATTTTTTATGTTATGATTGAGTTATTTCTGTATTTATGACTAAGTTGTTTAGGCCTATGTTGTCTGTGACTATTAGGCCTATTGACTAGTTGATTTGACCTTGTCTATTATAATGCTATTATGTTGAATTACAATAACATTGTTCAGCTGTTGTTTCAGTCTATGTTCAAATTTGTGAGGTTAGTTTCATTTATTCATTCTCAAGTATGAAAATGCATTATTGAATCATTGAAAGATTCATTTTCTTGGCGAATACTATTTATTTGTGATATCTGATATAGTTGGCCATTATTAACATGAATATTATTATCATATCAGATAATTTACATCAGGATGACTTGGGATTCCTCGGACAACCTAACCTAACTTCTGGTGAAGACCTACAAGACAATCATACTTTATGTTATGTAATATATTACATTACATATTAAGACATATGTATGTTTTGACCTAGCCTAAGGTCAAGACAACACACTCGCCTATTACTATAATAACTAAAATTGTCTCTGAACTTTGTTTTTGAGCGGGACGGTTTTGAACTTTCAGGTAAAAGGTATTGGTTGTAAAAGTAAGGTTTTCAGGTATCTATTTTCCTCAATAATATTCATGTGACAGAATATAGGCCTATAAAGTATGCTACAATAATATATAACAAAAACCTAATTTCAATAAATTTGAAATGATAATCATTAACAAATATGTACTCTCATAGAAGGGAATAGGATAAGTAAGTGTATACTTGGCTATATTAGGTGAACTCCATCACTCATGTAGAATAAATTTGTTTTAATAACTCAATAGCAATAAACGGGACTCCATCTACATCTAAATAAATAATGATAACGTGAGAGAAAATAATGTAGGTAATTTATCTAGAACGGACACATCAGGTATTTTTCACTTTATTTTTAATTTTAACTAATTCGTTCCCCAACACATTCAAAAAGTCTCTTCTGACAACTGTTAGTTCACTGTTTAACACTAAAAACACTAATGCAAAAGGAAAATCTAATCTCACCAAACCTTACTAGAGCGTGGGACATACTACAACACCACCGCCGCCTTAAACAAATAGTGGATGCGCTCCTCATAATCGTTATTATCTTCTCTGGAACGCAGCCAGGTAGCCAGGGAAGTCCGCCTTTTTCACATTAAATCTAGGTTTGGTCACTTTTATTTGATCACTAGTATTTCACTCTTTGGCCAAATTACACTGTTCCCCACACATTTTACATGTTTAATACTTTTTAAATTATTATGTTTTATCATAAAATCTAAAACTTCATAATCTTTTATCCTGATACTCTTTAAATATTTCAGTTTACACCCATCACATTCCATTTTGAAGTATCTTGGTTCACCAATTTGTTTTAAATAAAATGGTATTTTGAACAGACTTTGAACAGACTAGGTATGATTTTTTTGTGTAGTTATCAAATCAAAATCAAATCAAATTTTTATTCTCACAATTTACAAATAATACAGTACAGTTACAGTACATTTATATATACCCTTACGTTATGAGAGACTCACATGTAGGCAAAAGCCTGTGTTTGTGAGGGCCTGGCGTAATTCGCTGAATTTAAAATCGATAAACTAAATTATGAAAATTTGATATTATATTGAACTAAATTGAGAAAAATACATATTGAAAAAAAGATATGAGTAAATGTTGATATTATAGGCAGAAAAACAAATAATTGGCTGCAGAAACAGCCAGTTATAATTTAATGACTAAAAGTTAGTAAAACTAAAAGGTAGATACACTATAGCAATGCAATTAAATACTAAGTTATAAAGAATTTTCCAAACTTAGAATGAAAGATGGTGATGACGATGGACAATCCAATCAAGAACATGTAATACTATAACAGTGGACTACACTGGCTACAAAAAAAAAAAATAATAAGCACTATGGACTTGGATTTCGAAGGACCACAGACAAGATCACCAAGTTCCACATTCCCTACCTATATACAGAGAGCAGCACGCGTTCAGACTCCTCCTGGTCACTTACAATTAACCACCTCTCAACAAGTCGCTTATACTGGCCTGATCTGTAATTTTGAAAATTTCGTTATGGTGAGAGTGCATGTAAATTAAGGCAGATCTCACAAATAGCTGCCTTACATTAAACACTTTAAAGTCCTCATATAATTCCTTAGTGGAACATCTGGGACCTCTCTGCAATGCGACCCTCAAGATAGAATTTTGAGAAACTTTTAAAGGCTCAAGAACAGTTTTATAGCATCCCCCCCACGCAATTATTCCCCACTGTAACATTGATTGTACATATGCAAAATATACATTCCTAAGCTCCTGTACATTAAGTATATTCTTAAGCCCATGAAACAGAAATATTGCTTTACGAATTTTGCTTTTAATGTATGAAATGTGAGAGGACCAATTCATTCTGTCATCAAATATTACCCCAAGATATTTATATGTGCCTACTTTTTCAATAGATGGACAGTTGCAAAAACCCCCCTGTTGAATATTGCAACTATGTAATACAATACTATTTGAGCCATCATCTGTCCTATTCCTCAATTTTAAGTCCATAAACTTTGTTTTATTAACATTAAGGGTCATTATATTTTTATCGAACCAATCTTTTAGTTTCTCAAGGTCACTACGAGCCTTATTGTAAACCTCTTCAACATTTCTACCCGACAGCAACAATGCAGTATCGTCAGCAAACATATACAGGCTACCTTGTAATCTTACTCTCAACAGATCATTTATGTACAACAAAAATAGGAGAGGCCCCAATGTGCTTCCTTGAACTACTCCATACCTGATTGTTTCCAGGCTACTATGCACATCATCAATTTGGATAAACTGTTCCCTATTGCTCAGGTATGACTTGAACCAATCATGAGACTCACCGCAAATTCCATATGAATACAACTTCCTAAGCAATATTGTCCTATCAACCGTGTCAAATGCCTTAGCAAGGTCCATGAAAATTAGTAAGCTTCGCTGGTTACATTCAAAGTTCATATTGATCTCCTCATTCAACCTAAAAAAGGCATCCGACACATTCCTATCCGTTCTAAACCCAAACTGTCTATCTGACAAAATTGCCTCCTCCATTAAGAATTTGGTAAGTTGGTTTTTGACTATTTTTTCCAATATTTTTGAAAATACACTGAGCAAAGAGATTGGTCTGAAGTTGCCCAATTCAGATTTATTACCTCCCTTGTATAGTGGGAAAACCTTAGCCACTTTAAAAACATCAGGAAAAACACCAGTACTAAGACTTAAATTGAAAATGTGTCTCAAGGGAACAATGAATAGACTAATATTATTCTTCAGGAAATTTGCTTATATATTATCATGTCCTGGAGCTGATCCACCCCTCAGTTCATTTGCAATCTGTGTTATATCGTCATCGGTTACAGGCTGTAGGATGAATTGAGAATTACATACATAGTTCTGATCAAAATCATCTATTGGATCGCCTATTCTTTCTCTGATTTTATCTGCCAGAACACCTCCAATTGAAGAAAAATATTTATTAAATTTATCAGCAACTGCCTCTCTTATGTCTGTTGTTCCGCTAATATCTAAATCATTCGAGAAACCTTCAAAAGGAAATGAATCTTTTGTATTTATCCTGCCTGCTATTTCATTAACTGTTTGCCAGAAAAATTTCGGATCATTCTTACTTTCATTTATCCTACTTCGGTAATAATCTTTTTTGGCTGTCCTTATCAAAGTATGTAACTCATTTCTAAAGTCCTTAAATTTTCTTTGCAATTGAACATCAGTAGGTTGCCTTCTTAACTGTTTTCCTAATTTATCTCTCTCTCTTATCAAACGAACCAAATCTTGAGTTATCCAAGGCTTGAGTCGCTTAATTTTCGCATTAGGCTTTTTTAATATTTTTTTCGAATTATCTATGGCGTTCGCAATGATATCAAGAAAGCTGCTCGCGGACTGATTAACATCATGAACATTAGTTACACTCTCCCAACTTTGCCTTTCCAATTCAGCTATTAAACATTGTTTATTAATGAAAAAATTTACCTTGTCCTGAATTAACTTTGTCTGCTCATTTGTGATAATCTCAATTGCAATTCCGAAATGGTCAGTTATATCAACCCGGAGAATACCGGTATGGATAGGCCTAAAGCCATTACTTGACTGTTTGATAAATATGTGATCAAGACACGTGCTACTACCTGTAATTGTGGATACTCTAGTGGGCTTATCAATGCAGGACATAAATCCAGCATCATACAATGTGTCAAGGTAGAGTTCTGATTTGGCGTCCCTCTGTAATATGTCTATATTTATATCTCCTATAAAAATGATGGACTTAGATGTATTATTCAGTTGAGCAAAATAAAGTTTCAGTTCGTCAATAAATGTATAAACGTATGATTCATGAGTTCTATAGGCCACAATTATATTATAGGGTTTATTGTGGTATTTAAAAATCAAATCAATCGCTATGACTCCTCCTATTTCTAAATCACGGCCTACCGCCGCAAGAGACTTCTTCGCATAAATAAGAACACCATCATTTTGGTTGACCTTCTTCTGTGTCCTTATCACATCATAACCATCCAAGTTTTGTCCTATATCATCCTCACTTAGCCAAGTTTCTGTTAAAATTATAAGATCGAAACTCTCTTTTAAGCTACTCATTCCTACCATTAAATCATCAAAATTATTGTTGTAGCTTCTAATATTAACATGAAAAATTCTTAGATTGTCATCACCACCTTGAAAAAAATTATTGAAACTAGAGAAACTATCATATTCCTGACAAACAACATTATTAAGATTATCTAGTTCTCTTTCGTTCCTAATCATAAGTATACTACTCCTATCTGTATAATAGATAACAAAACTAATATAACTATATGAATAATGTAAAACTACTTTAAAAAAAAATATATGAAATTTAATAAACAACAAGAGAAACAAAACAAAATAGAAGCAACTAAGCTGTGCTGCCCTATGAAATAATACCGTTTACAGCTCATTTAGAAAAGAATTAAACGCTTGTTTACGAGCTCGGTTGAATGCCACTGTAACGATAAGAATATCAGTCATGATTATTTTAGAGCTCACTATTCTCCCTCTAATTCAACAGCTGCTATCAATCTACAGAGATAGAAATGAAATATACAACAATGAGCACCTCTATCTATCATCGACTCAAGCAATAAGTATAACGGTGTATCCTCCCACCTGATTGCCTTCAGTAGTACAGTTTATTATCAGCTGCAGTGAATAAATTATATTCATATTATTATTAGGCTAACATGAATATTGATTGCAAAATTTACAGTACATAAAAGAAAGGATAAGCATGGTACATAACGGACAAAAAATAAAAGAAATTGCTCGACTAGATCTTACAATATACTATAAAGAAAAAGAGATGTGAGTTCATTTGCGTGTTACTATAGTCTTTTTACTATTATATATGTAAAATGCTGTGTATACGGTATTAAAAAAGCATACCTACAACAAAATAAAAACATTCCACTCCGTAAACTAATGACAAATTTGAAATATGAACTAAATCATCTATAAGACGTCTTTTTCTATTTGTCAGATTCAAACACACTTAGATCTTGTTCGGTTTTTATGGAGACCACCTTGCTAGTTTCGGTCGCTCTCAATTTGATTACCCCTGATTGGTCGACCCACACATAGCGAAGTTTTTTTTGTGTCCTGACTTTCCTTGCCGCCGCAAACAATTTACGACGTCCCGGAGATAATGATTGATCTATGAATATTGGGCTTTTGTCTCCAGGAAACCCAATATTTTGCGCCGCCAAATTACGCTTCTCCTTGCGCTTTTTTAAAAGTTCATCTGCATCCTTCCTCCGCACAAACTTTACAAAAATACCCGCCGAACGCTGGTTACCGAATTTTTTCAAGCGATGCGCAACGCTTATTGCATCAGCACTGAAGTTCAATCCCAGCTCCTTACACACGTCCAAGACCAACCCCTCCACGTTCTCACCCCGAGACTCGGGAATACCGAAAATCTCAAGCGTGTTTCGCCGTGAGTATTGCTCCTGGTCATCGACACGAGCATCCAAGTCAATTACCTTATTTTTCAAGAGCTCATTTTCCGTTCGCAGTTGTTGAATGACTTCATTTTGTGTTCTAATAAGATCGTCCTGTGTATGCAAAACATTGCCAAACTCAGTTAACTTATCCTTACACTCCCTCACTGATGCCGAAAGTTCATTGTAAATCCTGTCTTGACCAGCCAGTATGTCGTCTTTGAACTTCGCGAGAATTTTATTCAAAGAATCAACAGTCAGTTCAGAAACAGACAAACTATTCATCACATTATCAGTCACCCTAACTGGAGTTGAAAAATCGCTTGCACGAGCTAAACGAAAATCCTTCTCGCAATCCACACATGACCAAGGTTTTTTACTCAGCAACTCAATCTCAGTAGCTGTTAAATCCACACACTTTCCGTGAAAAAGAGTAGCGCATCTATTACACTCTATTTTATCCTTCTCCGCCCTAACTACTGTTTGCTGGCACTTCCCGCACACCGACATTGTGATAATATATACTTTTAAGATCCCACAAATAGGTATATAATTGAAATTCCTGTATTTACACACAATAAACCGTTGTTTTCGAAATCACTCTTTGGTTATGCAGCACAGTCAGAAGGCTCCTATCTCACTCTCACTGTTTCATCCGTATTTCTAATCGAAACGATAAGAAGCGACTGTTTCGTTCGGCTGCTGCCGCCAGACTGAAGTTAAGAAGTTGATATTGTGGTAATTATTCATATTAAATGAAAAAGACTAAGAAATTGTCAAAAAACACAGATTTATTGATACTTAGAAAGATCGGTTTCTATTATTACAACATTGTCAATCTCAACTAAACTAAACAGAGATTGACAATGGTGTAATAACCTACTAAACTAAACAGAGATTGACAATGGTGTAATAACCGAAACCGGTCTTTCTAAGTATCAATAAATCTGTAGTTTTTTTGACAATTTCTTAGTCTTTTTCATTTAATAGGTATGATTTATTTTTCTTCATAAAGAGCAATCATATTACATATAGACTGGTCTCTTCTGCTGTTAAAATTTAAATTTTCCGCATTGAATCCATTTTTTTTTTAATTTTGATCTAGACAGCCACACATGATTGATTAATCAGTTCATTGATCACATGAGAAAAACATTCTGGGAAACATAAACAAAATCATGCATAACCTTGATGAGTGAAGAACGTTAATTTTAGAATTCATATAAATATATTTCAAATACTAAGATAAATTGTTGTTCCGAGTCAGATAAAATATAATCTCATTATCAAACCAAAAAGTTTTATAAGGAATAGAGTAAGTATATGTTTTAAAATACCTGATGCGTCGTCCATTCTGGACTAGTACCATAATGTAAAATTCTTACATATTTTCATGATTTTCTTATTGGTGTAATTTCTTTTCAGGAATGCAATCTGTTCAATGTGATTTTTACACTCCACATGTGCATTACATCTTTTGTTACTTTTTTTATACTTCAAATCTTTGATGTAGTTTTTAATGTTTTGTTTGAATGTTGCAGGAGGCAGTTGCTGAGACTGAAGTGAATGGTACGAGCACAAACTCAACACAAGTGAAAATAAAGTCTTTACTGACTGGCATACCTCAAAAAGACTATATTTATGATCCGAATCTGCCAAGAGAGCTGAATGGTCATAATCTAACAAACTATCCATTTTATAATGCGGTACCACCAGACATAGAGTTCGATTGTGATGGCCTTCACGATGGCTTCTATGCAAGTGTTCCCCACAAGTGCCAAGTAAGTTATATAACCAAATCATCAGTATAAGGATGAAACTATGGATCAATATAGATTTGTAAAGTAAGTTCCGCTTTGAAATGAGAGAATAATTACAATATGTGAAGACATGTCAGTAGATGTTAATATAAGAGTTCTATTCCACTCACTAGAGACATAGTTTTAAGCAGAGAAATAAGTACATTTTCAACCAATAGTCTCCAAAAAAAAATCAATTTAATTTAATTTAATTTAATTTAGAATTTATAAAATAAATCAAGAAAATTGAATTTTACTTGGAGACCAAAAGTCTCCATTTTATTGAATTATTTTGTTTTTTTTTTAATAAAAAAAAAAACAAAATATGATTATATTTTCCTTTCATCTCCTATCCTTACTTCATGATCTGTACGCATGGCCTTTTACGTGATCACAATGATAATCACACGACGATTTCATCAATGATGAAATTTTTGCATACAGATCATGAAGTAAGGATATAGGAGATGAAAGGAATTTTGGGGGTTATTTTTTTTTTAACCCCCATGAGGAACGACTCCTAGGTAGTCTCATAGATTTTTAGTGAAAATACCTACTTAAAGCTGGCCACTGACGAGCGTTCCAACAAGCCAAATGGCATGGTAGCGTGCCATTGGAACGACGTGAATGGTGAATCGCGCTCGTATTTTGGTGGAGCGACGAGGCTCCATGGAATTCCAACCGGTTGAAAATCCATCGCGCCACGCCAAACCTACGTCACTCCAACTCCTCGTGAATGGGGAATCTCGATGGCATGCTGGAACGACGGAACGACGGAACGACGGAATGTGGAAACCTGTGGGTTGTCCCGTCTCAGTGTGTGTCAGACCATTGACTTGGAAGGATAGATTGCTGTTTTGTTCGTGTTTTGATTGTTGTTTTGTTCTTGTGTTGTTGTGTTGTCATGAGTTCGAACCGGGATTTTGTAATCTCTGTGATCGAGATGTACAGGGATCATACCTGTTTGTGGAAAATAACAGACCCTGGTTACCATGACAAGGTAAAAAGGAACGCTGCTCTGGAGATGATCCTTGATTTTTATAAAACTGTTGATCCCACAGCTACAAAAGATGTAGTTACTAAGAAGCTCAACTCGATGAGAGGCTCATCGGTGATATCGCTGTGATGAACTTCAGCTCTTCATAGTTCATCCTGGTGGCCAAGAAACGTAGAGTTGCAGCCAACATCTCATGGGGAGTAATGCACTGTCTCATGACTGTATCTTTCTTTGTAATCATCGGTGTTACCAAACGAAGTAAATGGTTGTAGGTATCTTCATCCATACGCAAATAATTCTTCCAGTCCGAAGGTTCGACACTAAGATCTTGAAATAAATTCAGATGCGTGTGATCCCGCCTATTCGAAAATAAACGTTTCACCCATTTCCGTTTGGGTTTTTTTCTTTTTACGTACAAACACACAGCTGTTGAAATCAGGAGAAGTTCCTCGTCCATACTTGATCACAAACCATCAACTACCGGAGTGATGGAATGGAGTGCTCGTGAATTGACCCACAAAATATTTACGGATTTGGATCGTTCCAGCTGGAGTGACATCGCGCCGCGCCACGCCGTTTGGAATGCTCGTCAGTGGCCAGCTTTAGATATCTGTTGGGCCCATTGGATAACAGTTCAGTAATTTCACGACATTTACTATGTCCTCAATAATTAATGGGAGACATCTGGATTTGAACCAGAGTCTCCCATTTATTAGTCAAGCATTCTAACCACTAGACCACTTGACCATTTTATAAATTTGAATTTAATTCTTAATGTTAAGTTTCAAATAATTTTCATTGATCAAAAAAAGTTTGGTCCATTCCGGGATTTGAACCCCAGAGTCTTATGCATGACAAGCAGACATGCTATCCACTACACCACATAGACTTATAGTAACTATGCTATTTGATTCTTGATCTTAGCTTACTATGATCAATTTTATAAGTTGATCTATTATTTTATTAATTAAGATTTATGAATAAGGTTGATCTATTATTTTATAAATTATTTTTATATTTATAAATTTTATTTATTTAAATTTATAATAAATAAATAAATAATATATATTAATAAATAAAAAATATATTTTATTTTTATATTTATTTTATAAATTTTATAAATTATTATTTAATTTTTTAAAATATTTCAATAATATAATTCTTTCATTAATTAAGATTCATGAATAAATTATTATTGTTATAATTATTAATTAATTAAGATTCATGAATAAGTTGATCTATTATATTATTTTATAAATTAATAAATTAAATTATTAGATTAATTGAGTTCATGAATTAGATCCTATTTTTAAGTTAAATAAATCAGATCCATTTTTAAGTTAAATAAATTAGATCCATTTTTCAAGATACATGAATTAGATCCATTTTTAATTTAAATAAATTAGATCCATTTTTCAAGATACATGAATTAGATCCATTTTTAAGTTAAATAAATTAGATCCATTTTCAAGATACATGAATTAGATCCATTTTTGAAGATTCATAAATTAAGATTTATTCAATAGGATTCATTTATTTTTCCACATTCATGAATAATTGAAAAGAATGCTAGAGAATACAATTCAATATTATGAATGAGGAAAGAATGTAACTACAAAGGAAATTATAATCAAAGTAGGAAGTTGATATCATACACCCGAAACATTCAGTCTTGTGTTTCATTTTGTTCAGTGCAGTTCATTATTTTCACTCAACTTATTTTCAAGTGATCCATTTAGTTTCAAGGGAAGTACTTTGATCCATATAATTCTCATTTAGCTCTAAATGTTTTTTGAGAAACTAAAAAATATTTTACCTTAAATTTTTTCTTAATAAATAGATAACAGAAATCATGAGTAACTCAAATAAAATAACTTGTACACTTTGTAATAGTGAATTATTAAATAAAAAAACTTACACCAAACATTTAGATTCTAAAAAGCATAAAGATAAAGTTCAATTAGAATTTAAAAAATTAAATGAATTAAGAGAATGGGCTAAATTAAATTCTATTTTTAATTATGATAGAATGAATATAGATGCTTTAGAACAAATTAAGAAGAATCCAATTAATCATGAATCATATAATATTGAAAAATTGAAAGAATTAGCTAATAAAAAATCTATAAACAATTTAATAATTTAAGTAGAGCACAACTTATTAATAGATTAGAAAAAATTGAAAAATTTCCAGAAAGATTAGGATTAAGAAATAATAATTATATAATTGATTTAGCTAATAAAAATAATATTGAAACAAAAAATAAAAGTAGAAATGAATTGATTATAGCAATTAATAGTAAAAAAAGGAAAGAAATAAATACTAAAAGAAGTAAAAATAGTTTATTTAGTGAATATACTTTAAAAAATAATTCTATCAATAATAATATTGAAGAATATTTAAATAGTCAAAGAAAAGAATTAAAATCAAAAATTAATGAGATGCTTAAAATTAATAAGAGTCTTAAAGGGCAATTGAGTTTAAAATGTATTTATGAAAGGAAAAATCCAAATGATTTAAAGGTAACACAGAATACTACAAAATATTTCACAACTAAAACTTCTACTTTCATTTTAGATATTGATGAATTTATTGATAATCAATTTAAAGATATTTTATCAAGAGAATCTAGGTATCAACCTAATTCAGGATCAGGATGGTCATTATCAAATTGTGAAAGTTCAATTTTAAGATTAAATAAAGAAGATTCATTAAATGCAGGTTCATATTTTGAATTACCAGAAAATATTAAAAATAAAAAAGCATGTATAAATTTCACTAATAAAGATAATTATTGTTTTATTTATTCAATTCGTTGTGCAATTGATCTCCATAATGGAATAAATTCAATGCATCCAGAAAGGGTGAAACAATATGAAAAATACATAAATGATAGAATTTTTAAAGGATTAGAATTTCCCATATCATTAAAAAATATAAGAATATTTGAAAAAAGATCATTAGAAAATTATGAAAATTATCCAACTTTATCTATTAATGTTTATACTTCAGATAAAGATAGTATTATTCCATTACAAATATCTGAAATTTATGATTCAGAGTTGGAAATTAATTTATTATACATAAAAAAAGATGATAACTCCCATTATTGCTTAATAAAAAATATGAGTAGATTATTGAATGATCAAGTTTCCAAACATAATGGTAAATTATTTATTTGTAGAAGATGTTTATCACATTTTCATTCAGAATATAAATTGGATGAACATTTAGAAATTTGTAAAAATCATGAAGCGGTTAAACCTATTATGCCACAAGAAGGATGAACAGTTTATTTTAAAAATTATAATAAAAAAATTGAACATCCATTTGTAATTTATTTAGATTTTGAAAGTATATTACAAAAAATTGATCATTGTAAAAATAATCCAAATAATTCTTCTACAACTAAAATTCAAAAACATATTCCATATTGTTTTACAATTTATTTAGTTAATAGAGCAGAAAATATATTTTATAAACCAATTTGTTATAGAGCTAAAAATGAAGATGAATTAGAAAAAATTCCAGAATATTTATTTGAAAATTTAGAAAAAATTGCTAAAAAAATAGCATACAAATATAATTCTGAAAATCAAATTCCAATGGAATTAACTAAATATGAAGAAATAGAATTTCAAAAAACTAAAATTTGTCATATTTGTGAAAAACCTTTTAATGATGATATAAATTATGAAAAAGTAAGAGATCACTGCCATTTAAGTGGAAAATATATAGGTGCAGCTCATTCAATTTGTAATTTGAATTTTAAACTTCCACAAACTATACCTATTTATTGTCATAATATGAGTGGATATGATACTCATTTATATATAAGAGAGTTATCTAAAAAATATAAAAAGGTAGATCTTATAGCTAATACTGATGAAAAATATATTAATTATTCAGTCAAATCAGGATATTGTTATGAATTTGGTGAAGATAATAAACCAAGAAAAAATATAAAATTTTCATTTGTTGATACATTCAGATTTATGGCTTCATCAATTGAAAAATTAGCAAAATCACTAAAAAAAGAAGATTGTAAGCATATAAATAATTTTATAAAAAATGGAAAAGTTTTAAATGAGATTATTAAAAGAGAAGATAATGATTAAGATCAAATTTTTAATATTTTAAGTGGTAAAGGAATATTTCCATATGAGTTTATTGATGATTTTGAAAAATTAGAATATAATAAAATTTTAGAACAAGATAAGTTTTATAGTTGTTTGAATCATGAAGGTATAAATACAAAAGATTATTTACATTATAAAATGGTATGGAATAAATTAAAAAATAAAAATTTAGGAAATTATTCTGATTTATATAATATACAAGATGTATTATTATTAGCTGATATATTTGAAAATTTTAGAGATTGTTGTATAAATTAGATCCTGCTCATTATCTAAAAGCTCCATCATTAGCATGGGATGCAATGTTAAAACTTATAAAAATAGAACTAGATTTAATACATGATTATAACATGTATTTAATGATTGAAAAAGGAATTAGAGGTGGTATTTCACAATGTATAACTAGATATTCTAATGCAAATAATAAATATATAAAAAATTATAATCCAAATAAAAAACAAAATTATTTATTCTATATCAATGCGAACAATTTATATGGTTGGGCCTTATCACAAAAATTACCATATAAAGATTTACAATTTATAAATTCAGATATTAGAAATTTGGATGAATGGGAAGATATAATTAAAAATTATGATGAAAATGATGATGTTGGATATATTTTTGAAGTAGATTTAAAATATCCAGAAGAATTGCATGATAATCATAAAGATTTACCTTTAGCTCCTGAACATTATAATAAAAGATTATGTACAACTCTTTATGATAAAAATAATTATGTTGTTCACATTAGAAATTAAAATATTATTTAGAGAAAGGTATGATTTTAGAAAATATTAATAGAGTTATAGAATTTAAACAAAGTAATTTTATGGAAGAATATATAAATTTTAATACAAATATGAGAGCTAAAAGTAAAAGTGATTTTGAAAAGGACTTTTATAAACTTATGTGTAACAGTGTATTTGGAAAGACGATGGAGAATGTAAGAAATAGATTAGAAATAAAATTAGGTGATGAAGAATCATCATACAAATTTTCTAAAAAATCTAATTTTAAAGGATTCAAAATATTTGATGATGATTGTATTGCTATACATTTTCATAAACAAAAGGTTAAATTTGATAAACCAATTTATATTGGATTTTCAGTTTTAGATTTATCTAAATTATTAATGTATCAATTTTATTATGATAAAATTAAAAAATATGATCCAGATGCTAATTTATTATACATGGATACAGATAGTTTCTTTTTAGAAATGAGTAAAGATCCTTATGAAATAATAAAAAATAATCAAAAAGAATTTGATACAAGTGATTATGATAAGAATCATGAATGTTATAATGATAAAAATAAGAAAGTAATTGGAAAATTTAAAGATGAATTGAATGGTATACCTTTAGAAGAGTTTTGTGGATTAAGATCTAAATGCTATAGTTATATGTTTTCAAATAATAAAAATGAATTAAAATGTAAAGGTATTAAAAAATGTTTATTAATGAACAAAAATATAAAATTAGATGAATTAGATGAAAATACTAAAAATAGATACATAAAAATGGAAATTTTAAGAAATGTTTATTTGAAGATAAAGAAGAGTATAGAGAAATGAATTGTATTAGAAGTTATAAACATGAATTATACACAATAAGTTTGAATAAATTAGCTTTAAGTTCAAAAGATGAAAAAAGATACATATTAAAAGATAAAATAAATACTTTACCATGGGGTCATAAAAATATAAAATAATAAATAATTTTTAAAAAAAATTTGGAGGAATTATTTAAAAATTATTATTTTAAAAAATAATTTTTTAATAAAATGATTTTTTTCAAAAAATTTAATATTTCATTCATCGGAATATATTAATGAAGAGCTATTTAAACCAAATCCTAATTTTCTTTTAGCCCACATTGTAGGAGCAATAACTAAATCCATAGCTCTTTCATTTAAAGTAGCATCTTTTGAAAATAAACGATTTAAAGCTTGATCTTCTAATTTTTTATCAGCTATCCATCTTTGTTCTGGAGTTCTATTATTTGAATAAAATATATCATGTTCCTTACAAAATTCATCAGTTGGATTAATTCCTTTATCACCTCTTTCTAATCTTTCTTTAAGTATTGTTCCTGGACCACAGAAATTTGCACCTGGATAATGGAACTCTAAAGGTAAATTATTTATAATATCATTAACTAAACCAGATCCTATAACATTTTCAGGTAATAAAGACATACATCTAATTAAATATTTAGTACTATTTGGTGTATCAATTATTTCTGTAAGTCTATCATTCATAAATTTAACTAAAGACATTTTTTCATTATGAAAACTATTATTTCCAGCATTTTCTTGAGCTGAAATATAATTAAGTCTTTTAAGTAATTCATTTAAATTATTAACATATCCATATTCAATTGGTTGATGATTAAATTCTAATACTCCAGATCCTTTCTGATTAATAAGTTCTTCCCAAATAGTTTTAACTAATTTCCATTTTCTACCTTTACTTGATTTTGGTTTTCTACTTTTTGGATCATTATTTTGAAATAGAGAATAAGTTTTTATCATGATATTCTTATAATTATTCCAATCATCATTTGTAAACATTTCACGTTCTAAATAATCATTTCTAGTTAAGTCTCCATAAACCTTCTGTACCTTTATATTTTTCTTCATTTTCATTATATTTTATTATAATATCATCTATATCAACAGTCATAGGATAATTACCAATTTTCCATTCTTCAATATCTTCATCATACCAAATACCAAATTGTTTATCATGTGCTCTT
Source organism: Nilaparvata lugens (assembly GCF_014356525.2). Lineage (NCBI taxonomy): Eukaryota > Metazoa > Arthropoda > Insecta > Hemiptera > Delphacidae > Nilaparvata > Nilaparvata lugens. The sequence continues at coordinate 74,906,670 of NC_052518.1, read as the reverse complement.
GGTAAAAATTTTGAAGCAATTGATCCAATATTAATAATAGATGATTCCATGATTTTTTTCAAAGATTTATTAGTTTTAAAAGTTTCTTTTTCAGGTGTTATTGGATCTTAAATTGTAGATATAGATTCATTATAATGAAAATCATTTTCATCTTCATCTTCAAATTGAATTTTTCGAAATGGAGTACTAACTATGTTTGGATTAAAAATTTGAATATCTTTTGAATTTTCAACTTTTCTATCATCATTAATTCTATTTTCTTTTAAAGCATTAATAATAGGTTCATATTTCTTTTCTCTTTCTTTTAATTCTAGTCCTTCACGAATATGATTAGATTTAAACTCATCTTTAAGTTTTTTTTCTAAATCATAAACATATTTAGCTTTAGATAATGATATTTCATCATTTTTTGGATTTAATAATAATTCATCAAATTCTGGTCCATTATATGGATCTTTTTTAATAAGTTTACTCTTTTGTTCAATTTTATCTCTTTCTTTTATTTGTTCTTTTTCACCTTCTTTGAATCTTTGTAATAAATCTTTTTCAATTTGATTTAACTTTTTCAAATCTTCATTTTTTAGATCCTTCATTTATAAATAAAAAAATTTATTATTATTTAAAAAAAAGTTAAATAAACGTTTTTAAACTTTTTTAAACGTTAAATGTATGTTTTTGAACGTTAATTTTTTAAACGTTAAATGTATGTTTTTGAACGATAATTTTTTATAACGTTAAATGTATGTTTTTGAATGTTAATTTTTTAAATGTTAAATGTATGTTTTTGAACGTTAATTTTTTATAATGTTAAATGTACGTTTTTTATTTAATATATCATTTTTCAACATTAGTTTATATTTTCCATCATTTGATTTTCTAGTCATATCTATTGTGATAAAACCATAAGGTTCATCCCAACATTTTTTACATAAAATTTGAAATTCATTAAAACTCATTTCTGATCCTACATGATCATCATAAATTCGTTTAGTATAACATTTATTTTGTCTAAAAATAAATAATAAATTTACATCATTTCTAATTACTCTTAAATCTAGATGACAATAACTTTGACTTAGATAGATACATGAAATATTTTTATGTCTTCCTCTTATAAAATATTCTTTAATTTTTGTTTGTTCTTCCATTAAACAATCATCAAATACAATTAATGAATTTTCATAACATTCATCTATTGAAATTAAATCATCACAAGAATTATAGAAAAAAGCTATTTTATTATTAATTTTATTTTCAATTTTTTGATAATGTTTTTGTAAATCTGTATATGATCTTTGTTCTAGTGATTTACTAAAAACATAAAGATATAAAAATTTTAAGCCACTTTCTTTTTTATAAATTAAATTTAATAATAAATTAGTTTTTCCACTACCAGAACTACCAATAATAATAGCTCTCAATGGATGTGGTAATAATGAATTATTAATTTTTTCTTCATAAAAATTTGTTATATCCATTATTTATTTCAAAATTATTTTATTATAAATGAAATTATTAAAACTAAGTGGATCAAATTCTAAATTGAGATTGCATCTGGAGCATCCAATATATATCAATGAAGAAGATAATTATAAATTAACATTATTAGGATTTTATTCTGATAACAATATTTATAATTTAAGAGAAGATGGTCAAATATATTATAAAGAAAAGAAAGAAAAAAATTATAAAACTATTAATTTTCCAAAAAATTACTATACTTTAGAAAGAATACAAACACTCATAAATATTCATATGGAAAATGAAGATTATAATGTTATTATTAGTAGAGATGATAATAAAATTCAATTTATTACATCTCATTATCTATTTGGATTTTCAGAATCAATGAAAAATTTATTAGGATTAACAAAAAATGATATAATTTATCGTGATACATTCTATAATGAAAAAATTCAAAATTTAAGATCAGTTGATGTAATTGAAATACATTGTAATTTAGTAGAAAAGAGTCTTAGTAATCATGAAAATCATTCACATAAACATAATGAGAAAGAGTTACTATATCAATTTTTTCATAATACAATTCGTGGATCTAAAATTTCAATTCAACCAAATCATAAAATATTTGTTCCATTGAAAAAAAATTTACATAAAATTCAAGAAATAGTAATTTCAATTACTGATCAAAATAATAATTTAATAGTAAATCCTGATGTAAATAATATTATTTATTTAGGTCTTAAAAAATAAAATATATACAATTTTTTTATAATAAATGAATAAGATATTTGATGAGTTTTTTGGTGATATAATTAAAAGTGAATACAGGACTATAAATCCTGTTAGTGAATTAAATTTTAATTCACCAAATAATTATACAATTTTTAAAATAGATCATGGAGACTCATTTTATAATTCTAAATTTCAAATTCATGTAACTGGTAAATTAATTAAAAAAGCTGGAGGAGGTGATTATGAAGATAATTCAACAATTAAATTGATTGATAATTTTTTACCATATCTATTTTCAAGAATTGAATTGAAAAAACATAATACATTAATTGATTTTGTTGATTTTCCAGGAATTACAAGTACTGTAAAAGGATTAGTAAGTTATCATAATTCTCAAAAACAAACAATTAGTAATACAGGATTTGTTTCTAAATTTACTAGTGGAAAATTTGAAATATTATGTACATTAAGTCAATTAGGTTTAGGATTTTTTGATCATCTTAGATATCCAATGTTCAAAGGAGGATTTGAAATAATATTTACCAGATCTGAAGATAATGATGCTATATTCAGATGGAAAGATACAACAGATGGATCAATAGAACCACAAGAAGGAAAGATAGTTATTGAAACTTTCATATTAAGAGTCCCAATTGTAGAATTTTCAAGTACAGCTAAAATTCAATTGATTAATAATTTAAAATCATTAAGTGATAATAAAAAATTAAAATATGATTACTTCCAATGGCAAACCATTGATAAAAAAGGAGTTTTTGGATCTTCTTTTAGTTTTGAAATAACTAATTCTTTTAGAAATGTTTACAATCCTAAATTTATAATCATATGTCTACAAACTGATAAATTGAATGATCAAAAAAAGAATCCTTCAACATTTGATCAAGTTAAATTGAAAAATGCTATAGTTAAAATAAATGGTGAAAGATATCCAAATGAATTAGAAAATATAGATTTTCAAAATAAAAATACATCTATTCTCTATGACATGTACCAAAACTTTAAAAGAGTCATGTTTAGAGATGATTATGTATATCTTGGATATGAAGAATTTATAAATACATATCCAATAGTTGTAATTGATACACATTTACATCCAAAAAATGTAGGAAATACTAAAAATGATATATTGATTGAACTTGATTTTGCATCTCCTGTAACTGCTCCAAATAATAATAATGGAACAATAGCTTATGTAATTGTATTTTCAGAAATGCATTTTATATATGATATTAATAGAAATACTGTTAATATGATTTAAATTGTTTTATTAAAATTCTTTTAGTAATAAATGGATTTAATAAAACATAAAGTCAATTTATCAGAAAGACAAAAAAATAATTTTAGAATAGCACAAAAGAAACATAAAACTATAACAATAGGATTAAAATATGATCAATTATCATCAGGTGAAAATGAAATTTTATTAACTAATGTACAATATAAAAATTTAAATAAAGCTTTAAAAAATAAAAAAGGTATAAGATTATCCTTATTATATAATCAAATTGGTAATGGTCTATTAAATGATTTAATAACAAAAGCTGAAAATAATATTACTCTAGTTAAAACTGTAACACCTTATTTAAGAAATGATTTAGCTCCTCTAATTAAAGAAAAACTTGTTCCTTGGTTACGTAATTTAATTGATAAAGAACTTGATGATATTATTAAAAATGATCAAACAGGTAAAGGACTTAAATCTTTTATAAATAAAAAAATTGATTCAATTTATTCTAATTTACTTTAAAAAAAACAAAAAATAACTCCATTATCTATTAGTGATTTAGAAAATTATTCAAGAAAATTAAAATATTTTAAAGGAATTTTCATGCGTGATAATATTCCCATGAATGAACCATATGATATTGAATGTGGAATTATTAATTTAGATAGTATGTTTTCTACAGGAACACATTGGACTTGTTATATGAAAAAAAATAATAATGTACTTTATTTTGATAGTTATGGAAATGCCAATCCACCATTAGAATTACAAAAATATTTATTGAATAATAAAATTTTTATTTCAACAGATGAAATACAAAACGATTATGATCCACCAATATGTGGACATCTTTGTTTATATGCTTTGAAATTATTTTCAGAAGGATGTAATTTAAAAATAATTTCACAAAAAATTTTTAATAATAAATATGGTTTCTTATCATTCATTGATATTTAATCAATTTGGTGATGATATAAAATCAGAACAAAAATTTGAAATTGATGAATTACAAAATATTATAAAAGAATGTAAACATAAAATTGATAATATAATGAAAGAGTCTATAACATTGGATTATTTTAAAAATTCTATAAAAAATATAGATGAAAAACTTAATGAAGAGTTTATAACAATGGATTATTTTAAAAATTTTATGAAAAATTTAGATGAAAAACTTAATAAAGCTATTCATATCTTATTTGAAAAACTTGATAAAAGTAGTATAGATAGAAATCAGGATACATATAATAATCTTAAAAATGAAATAAATGATAAATTAAAAGATTTTGAATCTAAAATTGAACATATAAATTCACTTTTAAATAGAACTTAAATTATTTTTTTAGATTTGAAATATGACTTTCCATTTCTTGATGTTTTTTCATATATGTTTTAGTAATGAATTTATCACATACATCACATCTAACTTTTTCTAAAATTTTATCTTTATTTTCATAATAGTAATTTCTAACTTTTTTAATATCACATTCTTTACACCAACTTAATATATTATTTTTACAAGTTTATTTTTATAAAAATTATCATGAGTTTTATCTATTGCACATTTTGAACATGTTTTCATGTATTCATTATTTATTTTACATCTTGAACATATATGATTTTTATTTTCCATTTATATATAAAAAATTATATATTTTATAATAATGTTTTCTTCAATTCATCTTCATAAAAACTACCAATTATATCTTCATTAATTAAATCTTTCAATTTATATGTTATAGGATCTGTATAGATATATATTTTATAATAATGTTTTCTTCAATTCATCTTCATAAAAACTACCAATTATATCTTCATTATTTAAATCTTTCAATTTATATGTTATAGGATCTGTATAGATAATTTTAGTAATAATAAAAATTTCTCTAGTCCAATTATTTTTATATTTATTCTCAAATGATTTTTTAAATGATGGAATCATCTATTTCAAATTTTGGTTTAATAATATTATTTGAAGTTTTGAAATTATAAACAGTATTCAATAATACAACCTCATTATTCTTATTTACATCTATAGGATTCATTTTTATAGTACTATGTTTTGTATTATTATAATTTATAATAATATTTTGTAAGTCATCAATCCATCTAAAATTTTTATTTATTTCAAAAATAATTTTCAATTTATTATTTAATGTTCTATTAAATCTTTCAATTATTGCACTTTTTTCTTCATTTTCAGTATGATATAATTTTATTTTATATTTTTTTAATAATTGATTAAATTCTTTATTTCTAAATTCAAGACCTTTATCAGAATGTATAAGATTTGGAGATTTATGATTAACTTTTTTAGTATTATTTAAAATTTTTTCAAATGCTTTAGAAACTTCTAATCCATTTTTCTTTTTCAATGGTTCAACCCATACATACTTTGAAAATGTATCTATAACATTCAAAATATATTTATATCCATCATTTTCTTCATGATATTTATCAAATATCATAAGATCTATAGCCCATAAATCATCAATTCCTAATGTTAAAATTTTTCTTCTTTTAAATTTTTTTATAACTGGTTTATGTATTTCAATAGCTTCAATTTTTTCTTCTTCCTTAGTTGAATTATTTTCAATAATTTCTTTAGTTACTGGTGATTTTATGAATTTACTTTTATTAGTTTTACATACCAAACATTTAGCTGCTATTCTATATAATCCATTACTAGTTTGAACTATTTCTGAATTCTTATTTTTAGTTTTCTTTTTACATTTATGACAATGAATAAGCTCATCCATTTATTTAATAAGAAAAATACATCCATTATCTTAAAAATTATGAAGTAATTTTTCAAGATGATGGATGTATTTTTCTTATTAAATAAATTTTTTCTTAATAAATGGAACAAATTAAAACATTCAATTTAACAGAATCATTTCAAGTATTTATAAAAGGAGTTAGAGAAAAAACTGAAATAGTTTTACAAAATGGAAATGATAAAATTATTCTTGATACAGATAGATGGTCTGAACTTTTCAAACATATATCTTCAATAAATAATAAATATTATAATAGATTCAAGTATCAATATAATGATTTATAAAAATATAAAATATCTTAAAATTTTTTCCATATAAATAGAAATATAAAAATGTCTTCATTAATAAAACAATTCAATAATTATGGAAAAATTAAGATAACTAAAAAAATAAAAGAGTTAGAAATTAATAAAGAATATGAAATTTTAAATATTAAAAAAATCAAAACAAAAAATAATGGATGTTTCATGTCAGTTGAATTAGAAGAATTTATAACATATTTACCAAAAAAGTATTTAGAAATGTTTGATGAAAAATCTATTAAAGAATCTAATAAACTTAAAATAAAATTAGTTTTATCAGGTTTAGAAGATGATGATAAATATCCTATATTAGAAATGAGAGAATTTTCATAATTTTTTAAAATTTAAAATTCTAATAAAAAATTAAAAAATAAAAATTAAATTCTAAATCAAATTAAAATGGAGACTTTTTGTCTCCAAGTAAAATTCAATTTTCTTGATTTATTTAATAAATTCTAAATTAAATTAAATTGATTTTTTTTGGAGACTATTGGTTGAAAATGTACTTATTTCTCTGCTTAAAACTATGTCTCTAGTGAGTGGAATAGAACTCTCATATTAACATCTACTCATGTCAATAATATAATAGATGTATTATCTGCACTTTTCCTTTCTCCATCGCAAAACTGATCTTACTCATACATTACTAACGTTCCTCGTATTTAATATTATTATATAGAGAGAAAATTATGGAAACTGCTCAATATTTCTTTCACAAGGATAATTTGACAGGGGACTTTTCTATCACTTAATTGTTATGTTCCATTATAAGTTGATAGGAAATGAATGGCGAAAATCACATATTGATATCTTGAACCGTTTCAAAGCTATTTACATTTAAATATAGTAATAAATCATACAAAAATGAAATAAATGAGTAGGTTCATTAAAATCTGACAGATCAAACTTTCTTGTTCAAAGTGTTAAATATGTGAGTAGATGTTGTTACTATAAGGGTTACTATATTATAACACTTGAAAAAGTGGATTTTGATAGTTTATATTTTTCAGTTTGTATTGTTAGACCAACGTTTATCTCATTTTTGTACTATTCATTAGTACCTATCTTTGAATGAAAATAACTTTGAAGCAGTTAAAAATGGTGGTTTCAATATGACGGACCAACATTTTGAAGCAACAGAAAAGTAGTGTTTCTTATTATAATAGGTTCCCCAATAAACTGTCAAATTATTTTTGAGAAAGAAATATTGAGTCAAGACGTGAACTTGAAAAAAAATGTGAAAAGAGGCCTTCAATGGAGAAACCAGAATTTTATTCTGTCTGATTCATTTGTTAATCCAAGACAGTTTTGCACTCTGCTAATCCAGAATATTTACTCTCATTCAGATCTATATAATTTTTGTATTTCTGTGTTGTCACATGGGGCAATGGGAGAAATAGGTGTTCAATCAGAGAAAACCCAGGCTCATATCCTGTACTTGGACAGTAGCACCAGCTGAATAAGGATTCTCTGTATTATCTTTTTGGAGCAATTCATCTTTCATTGGAAAATCTCAGGCTCATTCCCTGTGCTAAGACTTAGAGTTGCACCAGCTATCCTCTCCACTTTCAACCACAATAATCAATAACACCTGAAATGTGAATCAATTACTAGCCAGTACAAAACTCGGAAGGACTGTGATGGAAAACAATAATTGTGATTGAAGTTTTATCAGTTATCGGGTATTGCTTGATAGTTTGACACCTTGTGAGACCTGACTCCCTATGAAAATTACATCCTAATAAGTTTCCAGTGAAATAATCATATAATTCAAATAAATATTCCTATATAATCCATTATAATACTTTCTAGTTCCTAATGGGAGTTCTAAAAGAAAATATAATATAAGTTTAGAATTATTTATCTTTGAAATTTTCAAATAGATAGTCTCACTTCTAAATGCAAGTTATTCTCAACTAAATATGAACAACAATGTGACAAAAGTCGACTGATATACTGAGTATTATCACTTTACTTCCAGTTTGTCCTGTTTTCTGAATGTTAGTTCAGGTAGACGAGACCCTTCCTATATCCTTTGATGAACGCTGTGCTCATGTCACAAAATTATTCTTGTGCACATTTGCCACTGTCCACATTCGTCAAGTAGCCCTGAAGCAGGGGTGCCCATGAATTGAAACACCAAAAAATGTCGTCAGTAGTCATTATTATTATATCACTATGTCAGTTATACCCATTGTTATCGTATAGTAGCTGATACAGCACTTGGAATAGTATATAAGCTCTAGAAATTAAGATTCTTCGTCTCATTTGTGTATTTTGGGCAGTTCCTATGCCAGTTATACCCATTGTTATGGTATAGTAGCTGATACAGCACTTGGAATAGTATATAAGCTCTAGTAATTAAGATTCTTTGTCTCATTTGTGTATTTTGGGCAGTCACTATGCCAGTTATACCCATTGTTATGATATAGTAGCTGATACAGCACTTGGAATAATATATAAGCTCTAGTAATTAAGATTCTCTGTATTATCTTTTTGGAGCAATTCATCTTTCATTGGAAAATCTCAGGCTCATTCCCTGTGCTAAGACTTAGAGTTGCACCAGCTATCCTCTCCACTTTCAACCACAATAATCAATAACACCTGAAATGTGAATCAATTACTAGCCAGTACAAAACTCGGAAGGACTGTGATGGAAAACAATAATTGTGATTGAAGTTTTATCAGTTATCGGGTATTGCTTGATAGTTTGACACCTTGTGAGACCTGACTCCCTATGAAAATTACATCCTAATAAGTTTCCAGTGAAATAATCATATAATTCAAATAAATATTCCTATATAATCCATTATAATACTTTCTAGTTCCTAATGGGAGTTCTAAAAGAAAATATAATATAAGTTTAGAATTATTTATCTTTGAAATTTTCAAATAGATAGTCTCACTTCTAAATGCAAGTTATTCTCAACTAAATATGAACAACAATGTGACAAAAGTCGACTGATATACTGAGTATTATCACTTTACTTCCAGTTTGTCCTGTTTTCTGAATGTTAGTTCAGGTAGACGAGACCCTTCCTATATCCTTTGATGAACGCTGTGCTCATGTCACAAAATTATTCTTGTGCACATTTGCCACTGTCCACATTCGTCAAGTAGCCCTGAAGCAGGGGTGCCCATGAATTGAAACACCAAAAAATGTCGTCAGTAGTCATTATTATTATATCACTATGTCAGTTATACCCATTGTTATCGTATAGTAGCTGATACAGCACTTGGAATAGTATATAAGCTCTAGAAATTAAGATTCTTCGTCTCATTTGTGTATTTTGGGCAGTTCCTATGCCAGTTATACCCATTGTTATGGTATAGTAGCTGATACAGCACTAGGAATAGTATATAAGCTCTAGTAATAAAGATTCTTTGTCTCATTTGTGTATTTTGGGCAGTCACTATGCCAGTTATACCCATTGTTATGATATAGTAGCTGATACAGCACTTGGAATAATATATAAGCTCTAGTAATTAAGATTCTTTGTCTTATTTTGGGCAGTCACTATGCTGGTTATGCCCATTGTTATGATATAGTAGCTGATACAGCACTTGGAATAGTATATAAGCTCTAGTAATTAAGAATCTTTGTCACATTTGTGTATTTTGGGCAGTCCCTATGCCAGTTATACCCATTGTTATGATATAGTAGCTGATACAGCACTTGGAATAGTATATCAAATATCAAGTGGGAGTATTCCCAATATTATGATGTAATGTGATGAAATAATAAATAAGAAAATAAATAAATGAAAGCTTTAGTAATTAAGAGTCTTTGTCTCATTTGTGTATTTTTGGCAGTCACTATGCTAGTTATACCCATTGTTATCGTATAGTAGCTGATACAGCACCTGGAATAGTATATAAGCTCTAGTAATAATTAAGATTCTTTATCTCATTTGTATATTTTGGGCAGTCCCTATGCTAGTCATACCCATTGTTATGGTATAGTAGCAGATACAGCACTTGGATAAGTATATAAGCACCAGTAATTAAGATTCTTTGTCACATTTCTGTATTTTGGGCAGTCCCTATGCCAGTTATACCCATTGTTATCGTATAGTAGCTGACACAGCACCTGGAATAGTATATAAGCTCTAGTAATAATTAAGATTCTTTGTCTCTTTTGTGTATTTTGGGCAGTCCCTATGCCAGTTATACCCAGTGTTATCATATAGTAGCTGATACAGTACTTGGAATAGTAGATAAGCTCTAGTAAGATTCTTTGTCTCATTTTGGGCAGTCACTATGCCAGTTATACCCATTGTTATCGTATAGTACCTGAACAGCACTTGGAATAGTATATAAGCTCTAGTAATTTAGATTCTTTGTCTCATTTGTGTATTTTGGGCAGTCACTATGCCAGTTATACTCATTGTTATGATATAGTAGCTGATACAGCACTTGGAATAGTATATAAGCTCTAGTAATTGAGATTCTTTGTTTCATTTGTGTATTTTGGGCAGTTACAATTCCAGTTATACCCATTGGTATCGTATAGTAGCTGATACAGCACTTGGAATAGTATATAAGCTCTAGTAATTAAGATTCTTTGTCTCATTTTGGGCAGTCACTATGCTAGTTATACCCATTGTTATGATATAGTAGCTGATACAGCACTTGGAATGGTATATAAGCTCTAGTAATTAAGATTCTTTGTCTCATTTTGGGCAGTCACTATGCTAGTTATACCCATTGTTATGATATAGTAGCTGATACAGCACCTGGAATAGTATATAAGCACTAGTAATTAAGATTCTTTATCTCATTTGTGTATTTTTGGCAGTCTCTATGCCAGTTATACCCATTGTTATGGTAGAGTAGCTGATACAGCACCTGGAATAGTATATAAGCTCTAGTAATTAAGATTCTTTGACTCATTTGTGTATTTTGGGCAGTCCCTTTGCCAGTTTTACCCATTGTTATGATATAGTAGCTGATACAGCACTTGGAATAGTATATAAGCTTTAGTAATTAAGATTCTTTGTCTCATTTTGGGCAGTCACTATGCTAGTTATACCCACTGTTATGGTATAGTAGCTGATACATCACTTTGAATAGTATATAAGCTCTAGTAATTAAGATTCATTGTCTCATTTTTGGATTTTGGGAGGTCACTATGCCATTTATACCCATTGTTATCGTATAGTTGCTGATACAGCACTTGGAATAGTATATAAGCTCTAGTAATTAAGATTCTTTGTCTCATTTTGGGCAGTCACAATGCCAGTTATATCCATTGTTATGATATAGTAGCTGATACAGCACTTGGAATAGTATATAAGCTCTGGTAATTTAGATTCTCTGTCTCATTTGTGTGTTTTGGGCAGTCACTATGCCAGTTATACCCATTGTGATGGTATAGTAGCTGATACTGCACTTGGAATAGTATATAAGCTCTAGTAAATGAGATTCTTCGTCTGATTTGTGTATTTTGTGGCGGTCACTATGCCAGTTATACCCATTGTTATCGTATAGTAGCTGATACAGCACTTGGAATAGTATATAAGCTCTAGTAATTAAGATACTTTGTCTCATTTCTGTATTTTGGGCAGTTACCATGCCAGTTATACCCATTGTTATCATATAGTAGTTGATACAGCACTTGGAATAGTATATAAGCTCTAGTTATCAAGATTCATTGTCTCATTTGTGTATTTTGGGCAGTCACTATGCCAGCTATACCCATTGTTATGGTATAGTAGCTGATACAGCACTTGGAATAGTATATAAGCTCTACTTATCAAGATTCATTGTCTCATTTGTGTATTTTGGGCAGTCACTATGCCAGTTATACCCACTGTTATGATATTGTAGCTGATACGGCACTTGGAATAGTATATAAGCTCCAGTAATTAAGATTCTTTGTCTCATTTGTGTATTTTGGGCAGTCACTATGCCAGTTATACCCATTGTTATGGTATAGTAGCTGATACTGCACTTGGAATAGTATATAAGCTTTAGTAATTAAGATGCTTTGTCTCATTTGTTTATTTTGGGCAGTCACTATGCCAGTTATACCCATTGTTATCATATAGTAGCTGATACAGCACTTGGAAGAGTATATAAGCTCTAGTAATTAAGATCCTTCGTCTCATTTCTGTATTTTGGGCAGTTACTATGCCAGCTATACCCATTGTTATCATATATTAGCTGATACAGCACTTGGAATAGTATATAAGCTCTAGTAATTAAGATCCTTTGTCACATTTCTGTATTTTGGGCAGTCCCTATGCCAGTTATACCCATTGTTATTGTATAGTAGCTGACACAGCACCTGGAATAGTATATAAGCTCTAGTAATAATTAAGATTCTTTATCTCATTTGTGTATTTCGGGCAGTCCCTATGCCAGTTATACCCAGTGTTATCGTATAGTAGCTGATACAGTACTTGGAATAGTAGATAAGCTCTAGTAATTAAGATTCTTTGTCTCATTTTGGGCAGTCACTATGCCAGTTATACCCATTGTTATCGTATAGTACCTGAACAGCACTTGGAATAGTATATAAGCTCTAGTAATTTAGATTCTTTGTCTCATTTGTGTATTTTGGGCAGTCACTATGCCAGTTATACCCATTGTTATGATATAGTAGCTGATACAGCACTTGGAATAGTATATAAGCTCTAGTAATTAAGATTCTTTGTATCATTTGTGTATTTTGGGCAGTCACTAGGTCAGTTATACCCATTGTTATAGTATAGTAGCTGATACAGCACTTGGAATAGTATATAAGCTCTAGTAATTAAGATTCTTTGTCTCATTTTGGGCAGTCCCTTTGCCAGTTATACCCATTGTTATGATATAGTAGCTGATACAGCACCTGGAATAGTATATAAGCACTAGTAATAAAGATCCATTGTCTCATTTTTGTATTTTGGGAGGTCACTATGCCAGTTATACCCATTGTTATGGTATAGTAGCTTATACAGCACTTGGAATAGTATATAAGCTCTAGTAAGTGAGATCCTTTGTCTCATTTGTGTATTTTGGGCAGTCACTTTGCCAGTTATACCCACTGTTATGATATAGTAGCTGATACAGCACCTGGAATAGTATATAAGCACTAGTAATAAAGATCCATTGTCTCATTTTTGTATTTTGGGAGGTCACTATGCCAGTTATACCCATTGTTATGGTATAGTAGCTTATACAGCACTTGGAATAGTATATAAGCTCTAGTAATTGAGATTCTTCGTCTCATTTGTGTATTTTTGGCAGTCCCTTTGCCAGTTATACCCACTGTTATGGTATAGTAGCTGATACATCACTTGGAATAGTATATAAGCTCTAGTAATTAAGATTCATTGTCTCATTTTTGTATTTTGGGAGGTCACTATGCCAGTTATACCCATTGTTATGGTATAGTAGCTGATACAGCACTTGGAATAGTATATAAGCTCTAGTAATTAAGATTCTTTGTCTCATTTTGGGCAGTCACTATGCTAGTTATACCCACTGTTATGGTATAGTAGCTGATACATCACTTTGAATAGTATATAAGCTCTAGTAATTAAGATTCATTGTCTCATTTTTGTATTTTGGGAGGTCACTATGCCAGTTATACCCATTGTTATGGTATAGTAGCTTATACAGCACTTGGAATAGTATATAAGCTCTAGTAATTGAGATTCTTCGTCTCATTTGTGTATTTTTGGCAGTCCCTTTGCCAGTTATACCCACTGTTATGGTATAGTAGCTGATACATCACTTGGAATAGTATATAAGCTCTAGTAATTAAGATTCATTGTCTCATTTTTGTATTTTGGGAGGTCACTATGCCAGTTATACCCATTGTTATGGTATAGTAGCTGATACAGCACTTGGAATAGTATATAAGCTCTAGTAATTAAGATTCTTTGTCTCATTTTGGGCAGTCACTATGCTAGTTATACCCACTGTTATGGTATAGTAGCTGATACATCACTTTGAATAGTATATAAGCTCTAGTAATTAAGATTCATTGTCTCATTTTTGTATTTTGGGAGGTCACTATGCCATTTATACCCATTGTTATCGTATAGTTGCTGATACAGCACTTGGAATAGTATATAAGCTCTGGTAATTTAGATTCTTTGTCTCATTTGTGTTTTTTGGGCAGTCACTATGCCAGTTATACCCATTGTGATGGTATAGTAGCTGATACTGCACTTGGAATAGTATATAAGCTCTAGTAAATGAGATTCTTCGTCTGATTTGTGTATTTTGTGGCGGTCACTATGCCAGTTATACCCATTGTTATCGTATAGTAGCTGATACAGCACTTGGAATAGTATATAAGCTCTAGTAATTAAGATACTTTGTCTCATTTCTGTATTTTGGGCAGTTACCATGCCAGTTATACCCATTGTTATCATATAGTAGTTGATACAGCACTTGGAATAGCATATAAGCTCTAGTAATTGAGATTCCTTGTCTCATTTGTGTATTTTGGGCAGTTACTATGCCAGCTATACCCATTGTTATGGTATAGTAGCTGATACAGCACTTGGAATAGTATATAAGCTCTAGTTATCAAGATTCATTGTCTCATTTGTGTATTTTGGGCAGTCACTATGCCAGTTTTACCCACTGTTATGATATTGTAGCTGATACGGCACTTGGAATAGTATATAAGCTCCAGTAATTAAGATTCTTTGTCTCATTTGTGTATTTTGGGCAGTCACTATGCCAGTTATACCCATTGTTATGGTATAGTAGCTGATACTGCACTTGGAATAGTATATAAGCTCTAGTAATTAAGATTCTTTGTCTCATTTGTTTATTTTGGGCAGTCACTATGCCAGTTATACCCATTGTTATCATATAGTAGCTGATACAGCACTTGGAATATTATATAAGCTCCAGTAATTAAGATTCTTTGTCTCATTTTGGTCAGTCACAATGCCAGTTATACCTAAAGTGACCAGATTTTGAGGTACTGATAACGGGACAGCCACACAGTCGAGGTGGGAGTGGGGTGGGGAGGTTTGTTGGGGGTTGGTTGTGTTTGATGTAATGATGAATATTTGAAGAAAAATTGAAATCCTTCTTCTTCATCATCTCAGTAATAAAGCATTTTAGAAACCATATTTATTAGAACATTGTTGTTTATTTTGATGCAAGGAAACACCTCACCCCAAGTTTGTCGGTTTGTTTCAGAAACACTCTGTATAGTTTTTAGCAAACAGTGTAGAAAACAAATTGAAAAGCCACATAAAGCATTCACTTGAACTTATCATGTATTCACATCTCAATATTTTCTGATGAATGAATTTTCTCTAATTTCAGGTTTGTCAACTCCTACTCCATTCCTCTATTCCACTCTTTCTTACAGATTGTTTCAATGTGATGTGTGGTTTAAAGAGTTACTTATAATTTAAAAATTAAAAAAAACTTCGAAGTTAAAGGTAGAGATCAGAATATAGTATTTGAAATATGATACTTGCAAGAGAAAACGGGACAAATAAGAGTCCCGAGAGGTTTGGTGGGGACAACGGGACAAGTCTCCAGAAAATGGGACTGTCCTGTTTAAAACGGGACGTCTGGTCACCTTAGTTATACCCGATGTTATGATATAGTAGCTGATACAGCACTTGGAATAGTATATAAGCTCTAGTAATTAAGTTTCTTTGTCTCATTTGTGTGTTTTGGGCAGTCACTATGCCAGTTATACCCATTGTTATGGTATAGTAGCTGATACTGCACTTGGAATAGTATATAAGCTCTAGTGAATAAGATTCTTTGTCTGATTTGTGTATTTTGGGCGGTCACTATGCCAGTTAAACCCATTGTTATCGTATAGTAGCTAATACAGCACTTGGAATAGTATATAAGCTCTAGTAATTAAGATACTTTGTCTCATTTCTGTATTTTGGGCAGTTACCATGCCAGTTATACCCATTGTTATCATATAGTAGTTGATACAGCACTTGGAATAGTATATAAGCTCTAGTAATTAAGATTCTTTGTCTCATTTGTGTATTTTGGGCAGTCACTATGCCAGCTATACCCATTGTTATGGTATAGTAGCTGATACAGCACTTGGAATAGTATATAAGCTCTAGTTATCAAGATTCTTTGTCTCATTTGTGTATTTTGGGCAGTCACTATGCCAGTTTTACCCACTGTTATGATATTGTAGCTGATACGGCACTTGGAATAGTATATAAGCTCCAGTAATTAAGATTCTTTGTCTCATTTGTGTATTTTGGGCAGTCACTATGCCAGTTATACCCATTGTTATGGTATAGTAGCTGATACAGCACTTGGAATAGTATATAAGCTCTAGTAATTAAGATTCTTTGTCTCATTTGTTTATTTTGGGCAGTCACTATGCCAGTTATACCCATTGTTATCATATAGTAGCTGATACAGCACTTGGAATATTATATAAGCTCCAGTAATTAAGATTCTTTGTCTCATTTTGGTCAGTCACAATGCCAGTTATACCTAAAGTGACCAGATTTTGAGGTACTGATAACGGGACAGCCACACAGTCGAGGTGGGAGTGGGGTGGGGAGGTTTGTTGGGGGTTGGTTGTGTTTGATGTAATGATGAATATTTGAAGAAAAATTGAAATCCTTCTTCTTCATCATCTCAGTAATAAAGCATTTTAGAAACCATATTTATTAGAACATTGTTGTTTATTTTGATGCAAGGAAACACCTCACCCCAAGTTTGTCGGTTTGTTTCAGAAACACTCTGTATAGTTTTTAGCAAACAGTGTAGAAAACAAATTGAAAAGCCACATAAAGCATTCACTTGAACTTATCATGTATTCACATCTCAATATTTTCTGATGAATGAATTTTCTCTAATTTCAGGTTTGTCAACTCCTACTCCATTCCTCTATTCCACTCTTTCTTACAGATTGTTTCAATGTGATGTGTGGTTTAAAGAGTTACTTATAATTTAAAAATTAAAAAAAACTTCGAAGTTAAAGGTAGAGATCAGAATATAGTATTTGAAATATGATACTTGCAAGAGAAAACGGGACAAATAAGAGTCCCGAGAGGTTTGGTGGGGACAACGGGACAAGTCTCCAGAAAATGGGACTGTCCTGTTTAAAACGGGACGTCTGGTCACCTTAGTTATACCCGATGTTATGATATAGTAGCTGATACAGCACTTGGAATAGTATATAAGCTCTAGTAATTAAGATTCTTTGTCTCATTTGTGTGTTTTGGGCAGTCACTATGCCAGTTATACCCATTGTTATGGTATAGTAGCTGATACTGCACTTGGAATAGTATATAAGCTCTAGTAATTAAGATTCTTTGTCTCATTTGTTTATTTTGGGCAGTCACTATGCCAGTTATACCCATTGTTATCGTATAGTAGCTGATACAGCACTTGGAATAGTATATGAGCTTTAGTAATTAAGATTCTTTGTCTCATTTCTGTATTTTGGGCGGTCACTATGCCAGTTATACTCATTGTTATGGTATAGTAGCTGATACAGCACTTGGAATAGTATATAAGCTCTAGTAATTAAGATTCTTTGTCTCATTCGTGTATTTTGGGCAGTCACTATGCCAGTTATACCCATTGTTATTGTATAGTAGCTGATACAGCACTTGGAATAGTATATACTTTACTCCTCGGCTCTACAACCCATTGAGGGTCTTGGCCTCCTGCAGTATGCCTCTCCATTCGTCCCGATTTTGAGCTTTCCTTCTCCATCCTCTGATACCCATCTGCCGCAAATCATTCTCCACGTCGTCAATCCAATGCATTCTTGGTCTTCCCCTCAGTCTTCTTCCTCCAGGATTCATCCTGTGGACTTTCTTTGCGCTCCTTGAGTCATCCATGCGCTTCACATGTCCTAACCAACCTAGACGTCTCATTTTTATTTCAACCACAATGTCTGGGTTGTTGTAGAGCTCTCGCAACTCTTGGTTAGTGCGGATCCTCCACTCTCCATCACTATAGGTGGGTCCGTAGATTTTTCGGAGGATCTTTCTTTCCCAGACATTGAGTATGGTCTCGTCCCTCTGAGTAAGTACCCAGGTTCCTGCACCATAAAGTACGGCTGGTCTTATGACAGTGTTGTAAACTTGCACTTTTAGCCTTCTTGAGATAAGTCGGGAATTGATAAAAGTTTTTAAAGCATAATAACATCTATTCCCAGCTGATACTTTAGCTTTGATATCTATTGGGACTTCGTTTTTTTGTGTTATTACAGCTCCCAGATATTTGAATTCCTCAACCTTCTCAAAACTACTGTCTCCAAACACAAAACATCTTTCATTCCCTTGGTTTTTTTTTCTACTATTGTGCATATATTTTGTCTCATTTCTGTATTTTGGGCGGTCACTATGCCAGTTATACCCATTGTTATGGTATAGTAGCTTATACAGCACTTGGAATAGTATATAATCTTTAGTAATTAAGATTCTTTGTCTCATTTTGGGCAGTCACTATGCCAGTTTTACCCATTGTTATCATATAGTAGCTGATACAGCACTTGGAATAGTATATGAGCTTCAGTAATTAAGATACTTCATCTCATTTCTGTATTTCGGGCAGTTACCATGCCAGTTATACCCATTGTTATCATATAGTAGTTGATACAGCACTTGGAATAGCATATAAGCTCTAGTAATTAAGATCCTTTGTCTCATTTGTGTATTTAGGGCAGTCACTATGCCAGCTATACCCATTGTTATGGTATAGTAGCTGATACAGCAATTGGAATAGTATATAAGCTTTAGTAATTAAGATTCTTTGTCTCATTTGTTTATTTTGGGCAGTCACTATGCCAGTTATACCCATTGTTATCGTATAGTAGCTGATACAGCACTTGGAATAGTATATGAGCTTTAGTAATTAAGATTCTTTGCCTCATTTCTGTATTTTGGGCGGTCACTATGCCAGTTATACTCATTGTTATGGTATAGTAGCTGAAACAGCACTTGGAATAGTATATAAGCTCTAGTAATTAAGATTCTTTGTCTCATTCGTGTATTTTGGGCAGTCACTATGCCAGTTATACCCATTGTTATTGTATAGTAGCTGATACAGCACTTGGAATAGTATATACTTTACTCCTCGGCTCTACAACCCATTGAGGGTCTTGGCCTCCTGCAGTATGCCTCTCCATTCGTCCCGATTTTGAGCTTTCCTTCTCCATCCTCTGATACCCATCTGCCGCAAATCATTCTCCACGTCGTCAATCCAATGCATTCTTGGTCTTCCCCTCAGTCTTCTTCCTCCAGGATTCATCCTGTGGACTTTCTTTGCGCTCCTTGAGTCATCCATGCGCTTCACATGTCCTAACCAACCTAGACGTCTCATTTTTATTTCAACCACAATGTCTGGGTTGTTGTAGAGCTCTCGCAACTCTTGGTTAGTGCGGATCCTCCACTCTCCATCACTATAGGTGGGTCCGTAGATTTTTCGGAGGATCTTTCTTTCCCAGACATTGAGTATGGTCTCGTCCCTCTGAGTAAGTACCCAGGTTCCTGCACCATAAAGTACGGCTGGTCTTATGACAGTGTTGTAAACTTGCACTTTTAGCCTTCTTGAGATAAGTCGGGAATTGATAAAAGTTTTTAAAGCATAATAACATCTATTCCCAGCTGATACTTTAGCTTTGATATCTATTGGGACTTCGTTTTTTTGTGTTATTACAGCTCCCAGATATTTGAATTCCTCAACCTTCTCAAAACTACTGTCTCCAAACACAAAACATCTTTCATTCCCTTGGTTTTTTTTTCTACTATTGTGCATATATTTTGTCTTATTATTATTAATTTTGAGACCTGTTTGCTCAGATCCAGTCTTAAGTTGGTCAAATCCTTCCAGTAGGGCTCTTTTATTTCTTGCTAGTAGGACCACATCATCTGCGTATGCCATGTATTGTAGAGTCCTATCCATGATGGTTCCATTTGGGTTAACTGTCAAACTCCGTATAACCTTTTCCAAACTGATATTGAATAGCATGGCCGATAATACATCTCCTTGTCTAAGTCCATTACTTGCCAAGAAACTGTTGGACAGGCTTCCCTGGATCTTCACTCTGTACTTTGTACCTTTCAAAGTCATTCTCACTAATCTTGTAAGTTTGCCAGGTATACCGAATTCAATCATACTTGCTAACAGACTATTCCTTTTCACACTATCAAATGCTTGCTTATAATCTATGTATAATTGGTGCAAATCAATATTATACTCATAGCATTTTTCCAAGATTGTACGGATAGTGAATATATGGTCTGTGCATGATCGGTTTGGTCTAAATCCAGCTTGGTAGTCCCCTAAAATTTCTTCCACATAAGGCATCAACCTTCTACCTATTATCTTGGTTAGGACTTTATAAGCAATATTCAATAAGGAGATACCTCTATAGTTTGAGCAGTCAGTCTTGCTTCCTTTCTTATGGATAGGGCAGATTACCGCCATCCGCCAATCTTCAGGCATTTCTTCTTCTCTCCAAATTTGAACAATTAAACTATGTAAAGCTTTGAGAAGGTGTGGACCACCGGCCTTTATCATTTCTGCAGTTATTGTATCTTCCCCTGGGGCCTTATTATTTTTCAGTGATTCAACGGCTTCCTCTACTTCATGTATCTGAGGGTCTTCAATGAATGGTTCTGGACCTATTTGATTGCATTCCAGTTGTAGATCCTCCTCAGCTATTCCTCCAAGCAATTCATTGAAATATTCTCTCCACCGCTCAATGACTTGTTCTTCCCCTCCTACAAGATTGCCATCACTATCTGTACAAAAATTTGTTCTTGGTTGGAATCCAGCCTTTCCTTCTCGTATTCTCATATACATTTTTCTCACATTCTTTGACTCAGCAAACGCCATTATCTCTTCCACCTTACTTCTTTCAAAATCTCTTTTCTTTTTCCGGCAGAGCTGTCTGGCATACGCTCTTTTTTCTTGGAATAGGTTTGTTGTTGCTCTTGTTTTTCTGTTCAGCATGTTCATTCTTGCTCGGTTTCTGTCTTCTAGGGCTTGCAAGCATTCCTCATCCATCCATGCGTTTCTGGTTTCTCTTTTCTTATATCCAATGGTCTCCTGGGCGGTCTTCACAATATTTTCTCTAATGCCTCTCCAAATTTCTTCTACTGATGCGTTTTCTGTATTCAGAGGTTCCCTCAGTCGTTCTTCTAGATTTTGCTGATAACTTCTCTTTATATTCTGGTTTTTCATCAGCTTCTCACAGTCAAACCTCAGTTGTTTTTTACCCTTGGACAATCCAGCATTATTAATTCTTTGCCTATATCTTAATCTGATCATGAAGTGATCTGTGTCACAGTCAGCCCCACGAAGACTTCTCACATCCAGGATATCAGAGCCATGGCGCCTGTCTATCATAACATGATCTATCTGGTTCTTTGTTGTACCATCTGGTGATGCCCAAGTCATTTTGTGGATGTCTTTATGTTTAAAATATGTACTACTGATAGTCATGTTATTACCGCCTGCAAAGTCGATCATTCTTAGGCCATTTTCATTGCTCTCATCGTGTAGGCTGTAAAGACCAATAGTTGGTCTGTGGCAAGCTTCTTTCCCAAGTTTGGCATTGAAATCGCCCAGTATCAGTTTCACGTCATGCTCAGGAGTATTCTTATATACATTTTCAAGCCTCTCATAGAACTGATCCTTAATATGTTCGTCAGATTCATTTGTGGGTGCATGAACACATATTAAACTGATGTTGAAGAATTTTTCCTTAATTCTCATTGTGCACATTCTTTCATCTATTGCTTTAAACCCTATAATTCTGTCTTTATAGCATCTGTGCACAACAAACCCTGTTCCAAATGTGTTTTGTTCATGTCCACTGTAGAAAATAGTGTGGTCTCCTAGGTCCATGACTCCTTCTCCTTTCCATCTTATTTCTTGAAGGGCCACAATTCCTACTTTATATTTTTCCACCTCCTGTCTCAGTCTCATAGTGCTACCAGCTCTGTTTAGACTAGTAACATTCCAGGAGGCAATCAACAAATCTCGTCCTTTTTCCTTTCTCTTTGCACCTATCCATTTCCTTATCAATTTTTTGCTGCGTTCCAAGTCAATCCGAGTGTTCCTGTCCGTTTCCGAGGCTATATTAGTGGGTTTCGTAACGTAGGCTTTTTTCCGGGGTAGGGTTGTTGGCCCTACGCCCAACCCCCAACCTGGAGGACCAGTCCAGTTTTTGTTTCACGGTGGCTATTTAATTTCACCACTACCCCCCGGCGCTGCTGGCTGCAGGGCCGGTGAGCTTTCCCCAATTCCAATGGGGACGCGCCCGATGGAGGTAACTGGCAATTCCCCACACGGGGACTTGATACAGCACTTGGAATAGTATTTAAGCTCTAGTAATTAAGATTCTCTGTCTCATTTGTGTATTTTGGGCAGTCACTATGCCAGTTATACCCATTGTTATGATATAGTAGCTGATACAGCACTTGGAATAGTATATAAGCTCTAGTAATTAAGATTCATTGTCTCATTTTTGTATTTTGGGAGGTCACTATGCCAGTTATACCCATTGTTATGGTATAGTAGCTTATACAGCACTTGGAATAGTATATAAGCTCTAGTAATTGAGATTCTTTGTCTCATTTGTGTATTTTGGGCAGTCACTATGCCAGTTATACCCACTGTTATGGTATAGTAGCTGATACATCACTTGGAATAGTATATAAGCTCTAGTAATAAGATTCATTGTCTCATTTTTGTATTTTGGGAGGTCACTATGCCAGTTATACCCATTGTTATGGTATAGTAGCTGATACAGCACTTGGAATAGTATATAAGCTCTAGTAATTAAGATTCTTTGTCTCATTTTGGGCAGTCACTATGCCAGTTATACCCATGTTATGGTATAGTAGCTGATACATCACTTTGAATAGTATATAAGCTCTAGTAATTAAGATTCATTGTCTCATTTTTGTATTTTGGGAGGTCACTATGCCATTTATACCCATTGTTATCGTATAGTTGCTGATACAGCACTTGGAATAGTATATAAGCTCTAGTAATTAAGATTCTTTGTCTCATTTTGGGCAGTCACAATGCCAGTTATACCCATTGTTATGATATAGTAGCTGATACAGCACTTGGAATAGTATATAAGCTCTAGTAATTAAGATTCTTTGTCTCATTTGTGTATTTTGGGCAGTCACTATGCCAGTTATACCCATTGTTATGGTATAGTAGCTGATACTGCACTTGGAATAGTATATAAGCTCTAGTAAATAAGATTCTTTGTCTGATTTGTGTATTTTGGGTGGTCACTATGCCAGTTATACCCATTGTTATCATATAGTAGCTGATACAGCACTTGGAATAGTATATAGCTCTAGTAATTAAGATACTTTGTCTCATTTCTGTATTTTGGGCAGTTACCATGCCAGTTATACCCATTGTTATCATATAGTAGTTGATACAGCACTTGGAATAGCATATAAGCTCTAGTAATTAAGATTCTTTGTCTCATTTGTGTATTTTGGGCAGTCACTATGCCAGTTATACCCATTGTTATGGTATAGTAGCTGATACAGCACTTGGAATAGTATATAAGCTCTAGTTATCAAGATTCATTGTCTCATTTGTGTATTTTGGCAGTCACTTGCC